>NC_080169.1:88727725-88977845 GCF_950295315.1 Erinaceus europaeus
AAAAGGGAAGCAAAGAATGTGAGGTAAATAGAGTTTATTATCACTACATTCTTAGAAGTATCTGTTTTAAGATATCCTACTGGGAGGGTAAAATCTAATTAAACTTAAATATATATGTGACATATTTTAGTATATGAACTGTCACTCTGTCAGGCAGGCTTATGCTATTTGTATTTACAGAAATTATCTTTTTTTTTTTATTCAAGGACAATCTAGAAAAAAGTTCTTACTTTTCCTGCAAATACTGAATTCTTCTTTTAATTTATTAATTTTCAATTTATTTTCCCCCTTTTGTTGCTCTTATTGTTTCTTTTAATTGTTGCTGTTGTTGTTGTTGTTATTGATGTAGTTGTATTGGATTGAACAGAGAGAAATGGAGTAGGAGGGGGAGACAGAGAAGGGGAAAGAAAGATAAACACCTGCAGACCTGCTTCGCTGTCTATGAAGCCACTCCCCTGCAGGTGGGGAGACAGGGGCTCTTACCAGCATCCTAATGCTGGTCCTTGCGCTTTGTGCCATGTGAGCTTAACCTGCTGTGCTACTGCCGGACCCTCAATACTGGATTCTTAAATATTAGAAGAGAAATATAAAATTGCATGTAGATTTGATTTGTATTTTCCTGAAATAGAAAGTTTTTTTCAATAAATACATATTGTTAGTTTTTCTCTCAACTCTGGAGGAATACCAGATTTCAAATGACTTTTACAATCATTTAATTTTAACTTTATACATGCTAATTATAAGAATAAAATTTGTGCAAAAACCTAGTGTCAAGTCACCAATACCCACCCACATGGGGAAAGCTTCACAAGTGGTTATGTAGTGGTGCAGGTATCCTACCTCCATCTCTATCCCCTTCTCTATCAATTTATCTCTGTCCTATCAAATTAAATAAAGTTAGAGACAATTAAGAAAAGAAGTAACAGGTATATCACAATTTTGCAAAGTATAATAAGCAGAAACGTCAGAAATGTGATTATAAAACTGCTGGGCCAACTTCATTGAAATTTAGTCCTCTAAAAACTCAAGCATCTTTTCTTTTTTTAATTTTAATTTTTATTTATAAAAAGGCAACACTGACAAAAAACATAGGATAAGAGGTGGTTCAACTCCACACAATTCCCACCACCAGAACTTCATAGCCCATCCCCTCCCCTGATAGCTTTCCTATTCTTTAATCCTCTAGGAATATGGACCCAAGGTCATTGTGGGATGCAGAAGGTAGAAGGTCTGACTTCTGTAATTGCTTCCCTGCTGAACATGGACATTCACAGGTCAATCCATACTCTCACCTGCCTCTCTCTTTCTCTAGTGGGGCAGGGTTCTGGGGAATTGAATCCCCAGGACACATTGGTGGGGTTGTCTGCCCAGGCAAGTGCAGTTGGCATCATGTTAGCATCTAGAACATAGTTGGCACTCCAAGTCCCATGAAGGGCTTCTTGTTTACTTCCCTGGCCTCCAGTTTCCTCTTTTGCAAAATTAAAGATAGAGCTCAAGCATACTTTCAAAGCTTATAAAAGTGTGTGTGTGTGTGTTACCTATTTATCTCACGCGTTTCTTTGAGAAACTTTATGCTATAATATATAAAAATATTTTTAAAGTTTTTACGAGGGAATATGGGATACCTGCTTCACTTTATGGAAATGTCAAGCTCTTATCAATACCACAGAAAATTGTACCTAATACAGGAAACATTTTAAGAGAAAAATCATTTTGTAAAGGATTAAGGGAAGTTTGTTAGAAGAGCATGGTAAATGTTTCAGAAAGGGTGAAATGAGCTGAGTTAGGGTTTCCTGGATTTTATGGTCCTTTTAGTCCACCTTTTGTCCATGATTTGTCAGTTTATATGTGTGGCTTTGAGACTGGATTGAATCATAACTCTCAGGTCCCTAGAAAAAAGTTCCCAAGTGATGTGTCAAAGATTCACAGATGACTTTATAGAAACCACCTGGGTGGTGCCTGCTATCTAAGGTGTGCCACATCCACTATATCCCTCGTTTATTACTCTGATTAAAGTTGTTCATGTTGCTGCTACCTAACATTAGTACCAACTGTGTCAGTTTACTATCTGATTGTCAGTTTTTGTTTGGGAAAAATGCAGTGTTGCCACTTTTGTTCCTAGTCTTTCTTTTAAAACTTTACTCGTAATGCATGAAATTAATACAATTTGAAAACTATATTTTAATTTTGTCAACAAGATTGAATGGTGATGTGTGTGTGTATTAAACATATATTTTTAAATTTCCTTAGGAATTGTGAAAACAGCCACATTTGATGTAGTCATTAGTATTAGTAAGTGGTTAGATTATTTCATATTGTAGAGTTATTTTCAAAGGCATAGTACCCCTGTAATATGGAGAAAGTCTTAATTAGATTTGAAAATAATAAAGTTGCAAAACATGAAATTTTCTTCTCACTAGGAAAAGTAACACTTTTGTAAATGTTTTATATGATATTCAAGGACAGGTTTTCTCATTTCCTTTTTGGCAAAAGAGACAAATAATACTATTTAGTGAAACTCTGGTATTGGCTGGATTCTGAGACCATATGTCAATATAATTAATGTAAAGTTATATTGATTTTTTAAAAAACATATATTTCATTTCCCATAATTTAAACAACTTGAGACACATACATTCAAAACACAGATTAATCCAAGTATTGTGAACTGGTAATGACCACTAACATTTTAAATATATTCCTCTAGAAGGTAAATGCAGCTTAATTTTTTTTTTTTTACTCACAATCTCAAATGCCTGAATAAACAGATGGAGCTGTCATAGTGCCTTAAAGGTCAAAAGTAGAGCTGTGAAGTGGAAAAGAGAGTAAGCTAAAACTGAATGGTCTCCTGTGAAAACACTTAGATTATACTGTCCTCTTCCGTAGTGATATGAGGTTGTCAATGGAATTTTTCCAGATGAATCCAGCATTTATGATGATATATGATGAAATGAAGAGCCAATACAGAGATTGTGTTGTTGATTCAACACCTGCTGCATTTATCTTCCTTAAATCTACAATCTTCTCTACAAAGTCAGAATAATGGAGTAAACAGATCTGTGAAGTAATTTCATGAACAGATTTATTTAGCAATTTTAATAAAATTCATCATAAAATACTAGGCATTTTAATTTTATCATTGATCCAAGGAAATCATATAAATGTATATCTCAAAAGTTGTGGAGAATTCATCTGCTTGACTTTTCTACCAGGAAGGATGGGAAGAGGTGTTTGTATTCAGAGAATACAAACAAATCAATCTTCCTCCTCTTTTTGCTTTGAGGTCTATGCTTTTCCTCTTGTAATAATGATTAGGAGTGGACTTGTTCTTAAGCAAAAAAGGATGACATTTTCATAAAATTAAGATTTTTACCCAAAAGGCAAATAGTTAACAGGGATTTTTAAAATATCACTCTCAGATATTTACCTTGAAATAATACGTTGTCAAATCTCCTTGTTTACTGAAGTGTCTTTATTAACTACATTATTACTATGATAATCAGGATTTCCCCTTCAATTTTCATGCTTATAACCAATAATTTCTTTACTAATAAGAAAAAGTGAAAAAAAGAAAAACGTTTTCAGTGCCTAAATTTCTATTGATAAATTTCAGAATCTTTGCTGAGTTGACGATTTACATAGAATTCAACTATAATGCACCTATAAATAATAAAATACATAAGTTTATGTTTTAGAGGCAATCATTTGCTAAGTGTCAATTGCTAATTTAAACTTGCTATTTCAGAGTCTATTTTATCATGTCATTAAGGTCATAATATAATGTCAGTGAGTTATCAAAAAATAGTTAATTCTTACCATACATCATTAGAAAAATGTCATGAAAAATATTGAGATAGTACTAGATCTCTAATAACTTATGTACAATAATTACATTTTAAAAGAATTTTTACAATGAATGTGACTAAGTCTGTTGCAGGTTTCTATTACTATAGCTCTGTATACTATTAACTATTCTTTGTCTTCACAGTTAGTTCTTAAAGTAGCACTTTCCATTTTCTTTGTCTAGTTAAGGAAAAAAAGTTGTATGATCTTTTATTGTGCAAGAACTTTGAGGATCACACTCAATTATAGGGAGTTAATAGTGGAAAACATTCAATAAGCAGTGTATCAGCAAAATCTAGGTATATTGACATACGTCAGTCTTTAATATGTTTGGTATTTTATTCCTGAATAGACAGATGTGATTCCATGATGTTGAACAAGCTGGATACAGAATGTGTAAGAAGACAGTTTAATGTCTTGCCTTCTATGTGACCATTTGTCTGTTAACTTTGACTTGCTTGCTAAGAAAGAAGTTCGTAATTTCTATGGTCTGCTACTTTGATTCAGGTTGAGGGTTTTTTTTACTGGAGATGTATTTATTTTCTATAATGGGAAGATAAATTTTGCAAAACTCAACTAAGGTACTCTCTGATATTAATGAATACTATTACCTATTTAAAAGTATTTGAGTCAGAGCCTATTACATAGATGACTTAACTGCTTCTGGTGACTTTTTCATTCAGATAAACACTTTAGAACTGGAGCTCCCACTTATACCACAGTGCCTTCATGGGTTACTAGGGGCTCAAACCTGGGACATGCACTTGGCAGGCATATGCAATCTATGGTGTGTTATCTTTCAGGTACCATGTTCAAATTTTATGAGCTATACTCCTGTATATTTTTCTTTTGCAAAAAGTATTCCAAAGTCAAAAATAGTTTAAAAAATTGAAGCTGTATAATTTTCTTATTGTATATTTGAATTTAAGGGCTAACAAAATGCAAAACATTATGTCATATATATATATATATATACATGTATATATGTATATATATATAATCGTTTTCTAAAAACTCAGTAGTGATTGTGTAATATTAATATTTAACAAATTAGGCAAATGTTTTAGAAACCACAGAAACATGTTAGTTATATTGTTTAATTGCACAAGTAATGGTGAGAATGTAGTAGACAATTAAAATCAAATGATTCTCATAGTCTAAGAAAAATCTATTGGTAGCAATCTAAAACATGAATAATAATGATATCATCTATTATGAGGAGATGAAAAATTGTAAAGCTACACTATAAAACTACCCCCCCCAGTAAAGTAAAAAACAACCTAGATATACACCAGTTTCTGTGAGAGAGAGCATATGTTCACCCGTATCCGTAAACTACTGCAAAATATATACCTGAAAGCAGAAGTACACTAGAGTTTGCAGTGAGTAACCCCCTAACACTTCCTCTCCACTATTCCAAGCTTTAGGTCCATGATTGCTCAACAACTTGTTTGGCTTCGTATGTTAACTCTCTTTTCAGTTACCAGGTTCCAGATGTCATCAGGATGCCGGCCAGGCTTCCCTGGACTGAACACCCCTCCAATGTGTCCTGGAGCTCTGCTTCCCCAGAAACCCACCCTACTAGGGAAAGAGAGAGGCAGACTGGGAGTATGGACCAACCAGTCAACGCCCATGTTCAGCGGGGAAGCAATTACAGAAGCCAGACCTTCTACGTTCTGCAACCTACAATGACCCTGGGCCCATGCTCCCAGAGGGATAGAGAATGGGAAAGCTATCAGGGGAGGGGGTGGGATATGGAGAATGGGTGGTGGGAATTGTGTGGAATTGTACCCCTCCTACCCTATGGTTTTGTTAATTAATACTTTCTTAAATAAATAAAAAAAATATTTATACATCTTTCCCATATTTGGGAGCTATTCTCTTCCCTGATCCAGCTTTTTGGTCCTTTTTCCAGCCATGATGTCATCTCCCAAGACAATAACTTGGGTCCACTTGCAGGTCCACTTGCAGGAAAAAACTGTTTTTTTTAAAAGATAAATCTTGGTCAAGTTGCATGTCAAGACTAACATCACATTATTCCCTTGAATTAGAACAATATTTTATCACTTTTGGTGTGCTCAAATAATTTTTCATCATTTTATTTGTAATCTTTACCATATTATATCAAGCTTGTTCATTTCTCAAATTTGTTCATTTGTATATAAAGTGTTTGAGATGGAGAAATATGCTTATTTTTTCTTTACTTCTTAACAATTGCTTTTAATGATGTTCAAAGATATGGAATTACAATCACTTTGTGGGAAATGAAAAAATATTAATTATTTTTTAAAGGAAAATTAATTTTACTCTGAGCTCCCATGATACTGATTGATTGAAAGCATATTATGTGTTATTTAGTAGAGTTTCCTCTCTACCCACACCCACTCAGTTTTCTTCAAAGGTCTATAGAGTGAGACAAATAAAGATTGATGCATCAATTTGGTCGACACTAATTGCCTCTGAAAATTCTATGATACTATAGCATATAAATGTTCAACGTGTTTAGACAAGAGGTTCCTTGTTATGCTTAGAGACTGAGTTAGGTCATATGCTGTCCAAAGTCTAGTCTAATAGGAATGCCATTGGAACATATACTTTGTTTTGCCATTTCACCTAATTTCACATACCTAAGGCATGTATGACTAATAAACATAGTACCTTTGAGTCATTTTGGTTTCTCCATTTCCTGTGTAGAGATTGATATTCTCTCTCTTTCCTCTATCTCTCTCACCCTCCCCTCTTTCTCTAGCTCTCTCATTTTTGTTCCATTACCTTCATCTACTTTAGAATAGTCCCACTTTATGTTTTTGAAACTAAGCCTAGTATCCTATGATGATTTTTTTTTCTTTAGGAATTGTAATTTTTATTCTGTTTCAAACCTTCCTTAGATTAATACTGTATAAAACCTGGCTACTTGATTGAGCTGGAGTGTGTTAAAGGGCATATATGGCCATCAATGACCTCTTAATATATGGCCCCATGCATACTAATAAGTATTTGTGAACTATGACCCACATAGTCAATGACTGCCACCTCTCCAGATTCAAAGGAGGTATCGAAACTTTACATCAGGCTCAACCTGACGCTGTTAACTGGCTACTGAAGAAGGGCAAACTCTAGAAGAAGAAGAAGAAGAATAGCCAACAATATTTATATACCTTTCCCATATTTAGGAGTTATTCTTTTCCCAGATCCATCTTTCTGGTCCTTTTCCCAGCCATGACATCATCTCCCCAGACAGTAACTTGAATCCACATGCATATCAGATTTCAGGCTCAGGAAAAAAAAAAAAAAAAAAAAAAAACTAGTATAGCCACAGGCCCCTTGGAATATAACTAAAATATGCTTACTATCTATCTACAAAACAGAGACCCCCCCCAACTTTTTATCTGCACTACTTTAGCCTTTAGGTTTATGATTAGTCAACAACTTGTTTGGCTTTATATGTTAACTTTCTTTTCAGTCACCAGGTTCCAGATGCTAGCATGATGCCAACCCGACTTCACTGGACAGACAACCCCACCAATGTGTCCTGGAGCTTCGATTCCCCAGAACCCTGCCCCACTAGGAAAAGAGAGAGGCAGGCTGGGAGTATGGGTTGACCGGTCAATGCCCATGTTAAATGGGGAAGCAATTACAGAAGCCAGACCTTCTACCTTCTGCATCCCACAGTGACGTTGGGTCCATACTCCCAGATGGTTAAAGAATAGGAAAGCTGGGAGTCTGGCAGTAGATCAATAACTGTGTTTTTTAACAAGCCTTTAGGTGTCTCTGAGGCAAGTGTTTGCATTATGTGATGTCCTAAGAATTACTAGTCCTCCTTTCTTAGTCACAGTAAAAATAGATGATTTTTCTTTTTTCATTTCTTCATAACATATTTTTATTATTGAAATCAGAAAATTGTGAGACATTTCTTTCCTCCCCTCTCAGTCTTTTACATCTACATAATTGCTCAACTGAAAAGTAAAATATCAGGGAACTATTACAAAATACTCAAATGAGAGAATTTCCTGGTTAAATCCTTAGCATCAGAAATAATAAGAATTGAGAGCTGCTCTGGTCAAAATTAAAGAAGAAAGAAAGAAATTCCAGAGATTTTCTGATATATTTTTCTTCTTTCATGTTATTTATACTATTCTTCACAGTATTTTATTTATTTATTTATTTTAGTTGCATTCCATTTAGTTGTGGTAAATAGCAGCATTTCTAAAAGATTATAAATATACATGCATGCATAATGGTAATGAGAAAATATTTATTTATTTATTGTTTTTTAATTAAGGGGGTTATATTGCTTTATAGTAAAGTCACTGATATATGATCACTTCTTCTTCTAGCTGATATATGATCACTGATATATGATCACATTATACATAAGGAACACACAATTCTCGCCCACCTACCCCTTCCCCCTCTCCCAGAGTTCTTTACTTTGATGAAATAAACTGTTTCCAGTCTACATTTCACTTTGTATTCTCCCTCTCTGTCCCCATATTTTATTCCCTGCTTATAAATGATATCATTGGGTATTCATTTTTCTCTCTCCCTCTCTTTTTTTTGGCTTATCTGTCTTAACACAATATCTTCTAGTTCCATCCAAGATGACACAAAGGAGAGGATTTCAGGATTTTTAATAACTAAGTAGTATTCCATCTTGTATATAGACCACATTTTTTTTTCATTGCCTCCAGGATTATTAGCTGGTGCTAAGTGCTGGCACTACAAACCCACCACTCCTGACTGTCATTTTTCTTTCTTTTTTTTTTTTTAAGGTTTTATTTATTTATGAGAAAGATAGGAGGAGAGAGAAATAACCAGACATCACTCTGGCACATGTGCTTCTGGGGATCGAACTTGTGACTTCATGCTTGAGAGTTCAAAGCTTTATCAGTGTGCCACCTCCCGAACCACACCATTTTTCTTTATTATATTTTTTATCTTCTTTAGATAGGACAAAGAAAAATTGAATGAGGATGGGGAGATGGAGAGAATGATGGACATCTGAAGTCATGCTTCACTTCTCATAAAGCAAACTTTCAGGTGTGTAGCAGGGGCTCTAACCCTGGTCCTTGGGCTTGGTAATGTGCATGCTTAATGGGGTTTGCCATTGCCAGGCCCCCATACCACAATTAATTTTTTTAGCCAACTCATCTGTCATTGGAAATCTGGGTTGATTCTATGTTTTAGCTATCACAAATTGTGGTGTTATGAATATAGATATACATAGGCCTCATCTACTAGGTGCTTTGATTTCCTTTGGGTGTATCTCCATGGGAGAAATTGCTGGTCATATGGTAGGTTCATTTCTAGTGTTCTGAGAAATCTCTAGACTATTTTACACAATGGTTGGACCAATGTACACATTACCAGTAGTGAAGAAACATCCCTATTTCTCCACATCCTCTTCAACATCTGTTGTTATTGACCTTTCTAATGAGTGACATTCTCACATGTGTAAACTGATATCTCACTGTTTTTATTTTCATTTGTCCAATGATCAGTGACTTTAATCATGTTTTCATATGATCTTCAGTCCTTTGGGTTTTTTATTTATTTGTTTTTATTTTTATCAGTGATTTAATATTGGTTTACAAGGTTGTAAGATAATAGGGGTATAGTTCCATACAGATCCCACTACCAGAGTTTTGTTGGTGAAGTTTCTGTCTATATCCTGACTCCATTTCCTTTAAATTTTATTTATTAATTTTCCCTTTTGTTTCCCTTTTTCTCTTTTTGTTGTTGTTGCTGCTGCTGTAGTTGTTGTTGTTATTGATGCCTTTGTTGTTCGATAGGACAGAGAGAAATGGATAGAGGAGGGGAAGACAGAGAGGAAGAGAGAAAGACACCTGCAGACCTGCTTCACTGCCTGTGAAGTGATTACTTCACTGCAGGTGGGGAGCCAGAGGCTTGAACAGGGATCCTTACGCTGGTCCTTGGGCTTCACGCCATGTGTGCTTAACCTGCTGTGCTACCACCCAACTCCCTCCTCACTCCATTTCATAATGTGGTTGTTTAGAAAAAATAAAATTTATATAATCTGAAAATTGCATTTTATATATGCATTCAATACATTATATAAAACCTTTTCACTAAATGATTTCAATCACAAGCCTCAAAAAGTCCTCAAAAATTATACACATTCTGAGTCTTTCAACTATGTCAAAATTTATTCCCTCAACATAACACAAAGGAAAGCAAATTTATTAGTTTCTGTTTGCATGAGCATGCCAATGGCACAGAGAGAACAAGGGGTTTTAAGCTGACAAGTATCTGGAGATGAAGTTGGTTACAATGGCCATACTACTAAGTTTTAGATAGTATTCTCCAGGTTGAACACCAAGAGACCAGGTCACTGCCACATTGGTCAGGACATGACCCTCCATTATTTATGGCTGATGTCAGAGAGTAAGACTGTGTTTAAACAGTCCATATACATATTAATATCTGGATAGTAATATTCATGAGCTGAAGTCCAAAGTCTTAGCAAGTATTCAACAATAACTGATAAATGCCTGGCATGGATAGTTGAAAATAGTTTGGATATTCAGAGCAATTGCTTTTATTTTTTTAATAGTGATTTAATAATGTTCAACAATATTGTGGGTTAAGAGGGGCATGATTCTGTACAATTCACACCAACAGAGTTCCACATCCCATTTTATCCATTGGAAGTTTCCCTATTCTTTATCCCTCTGTGAGTATGGACCAACGATCTTTATGGGGGTTAGAACGTGGGATATCTAGCTTCTGTAATTGCTTCTCCACTAGATATAGGCACTGACAGGTTGATCATAACCCAGCTAGTTTCTATCTTGCCCTAGTGGAATAAGACACTGGAGAGGTGGGTTTCCAAGACACATTGGTGAGGATATGTTTCCAGGCCTGGGATGTCAACTCTCCAGCTACAGAGAAATTATGTTGGTGTTCACACTTGTTTACAATTTAGCTTTCAAATACTCATCCAATTAATATTTTGTGGACCTTAGCAAAGGGCTTTTGGGAGAGAGAAAACTTTGGGGTCTTGGTATATGATAAAATTGTTTACATATATCAATGAATCCACTGTAAAGCATTATCCCCCTCAATAAAACATGAGAAAAAATATTCAAATTGGAGTACGTATGCTCTGTATAAGCAGTGCTTTGAAATTTGTAGATTTATTTTAATATTAGGAAAGATAAAAAGAGATATAAAATCTGTAGAGTAAGTTTCCTTCTTAGGTACTATAGAAAGAAAACCAATTAATCCAAAAGCAAAGGAGGAAACAGTTAATAATCTCTGTAACTGATGACTATATAAAATCAAATAAAAAATAACTCAGAATCTTTCAATAAATATTATGGGGTCATGTAGGCTGCAACTACTAGAGAATGATTTTAGCATTCTATAAAACATGCAAAATTATTTCAGTGAAATATGTATCAATGAAATATATATATGTGTGTGTTTATATATATATATATTTACTTTTTATTTAAGAAAGGATTAATGAACAAAAACATAAGGTAGGAGGGGTACAACTCCACCCAATTCCCACCACCCAATCCCCATAACCCACCCCCTCCCATGATAGCTTTCCCATTCTCTATCCCTCTGGGAGCATGGACCCAGGGTCGTTGAGGGTTGCAGAAGGTAGAAGGTCTGGCTTCTGTAATTGCTTCCCTGCTGAACATGGGCATTGACTGGTCGGTCCATACTCCCAGTCTGCCTCTCTCTTTCCCTAGTAAGGTGTGTCTCTGGGGAAGCTGAGCTCCAGGACACATTGGTGGGGTCTTCAATCCAGGGAAGCCTAGCCAGCATCCTGGTGGCATATGGAACCTGGTGATTGAAAAGAGAGTTAACATATGAAGCCAAACAATTTGTTGAGCAATCATGGATCCCAAGCTTGGAATAGTGGAGAGGAAGTGTTAGGGAGGTACTCACTGCAAACTCTAGTGTACTTCTGCTTTCAGGTATATATTTTGCAGTAGTTTATGGATATGTGTGCACATGAGCTCTCTCTCACAGAAGCTGGTGTATATCTAGGTTATGGGACTTTGTTAGAAAGTGAACTACCTGAGATGAAATTAGAGTGTACTATAAAAGGAAAGGTCTCACCTGAGTAATGAAGCTGAAGGGTTGTCATTCCACACGTGAAATCTCTGGATACAGTCTGAGGTGAAGCATGTTGAGGTAGCAATTGTTGCTTTGGTTAGGTTGTGATCGGCAGATGCAATATTATTTGGTTTGGATTGGGAGATGCATACGGGAAAGTGGGCCCTATCCAAGGGTTCCAGGACTGGGGGAAGTAGGGGCTCTATAGTGAAGATGTGAGGTTCCTGCTGTCTTAGGGTTCAAAAAGACAATCGATAGTTAATGTTATCATCACATTATTTGTTAATTGGGTTAACTTTGAAAAGTCCTTTTGTTATGGTTTGCTGTACAGTATCCAGTATCTTGTATATAGCTGTGCTATTGGATGCTTCTAATCTACTTGGTCTAGGCTTTTGAGAGAGTCCGCATATCAAATACATAGCCTATATATTAAAAAGATTCAGTTTGTCTTTTGAGAAACTTTGAGACATACAATTGATTTCCCCCTCTCATATTAATTAACTACTGATATATATGTCTACATTTTGCTAGGAGTGCACATAAACACCATTCCCACCAACAAAGGACTGTGACCCATCCCTCCTGCCCACTCCCACCCACCACTGGCCCAGGAAGCTGCATGTCTACCCCTCACCACTGGGTATTTACTTTGGTGCCCTACTTACAATTTGATCAGGTCCTGCTTTTAGTTTCCCTTTCAGATCTTCTTAGTCAGCTTCTTTTGATGAGTGGGATCATCCCATACTCATCTTTATCTCTCTGACTTAGTTCACTTAACATAATTCCTTCTAGCTCTGTCCAAGATGGGTCAGAGAAGGTGGGTTCATTGTTTTTGATAGCTGCATAGTATTCCATTGCGTATATATACCACAGCTTTCTCAGCCACTCATCTGTTGTTGGGCACCTGGGTTGCTTCCAGGTTTTAGCTATTATGAATTGTGCTGCTATGAACATAGGAGTACACACCTCTTTTTGGTTGGGTGTTATGGAGTCCTTGGGGTATAACCCCAGGAGAAGAATTACTGGGTCATATGGAAGGTCCATGTCTAGCCTTCTGAGAGTTTTCCAGACTGCTCTCCAAAGAGGCTGGACCAATTTACATTCCCACCAGCAATGTCAGAGGGTTCCTCTGTCCCCACATCCTCTCCAGCATTTGTTGCTGCTGTCCTTTTTGATGTATGCCATTCTTACAGGAGTGAGGTGGTATCTTAGTGTTGTCTTAATTTGCATTTCTCTGACAATCAGTGACCTAGAGCAGTTTTTCATATGTTTTTTAGCCTTTTGGATCTCCTTTGTGGTGAATGTTTTGTTCATTTCCTCTGCCCATTTTTGGATGGGGTCATTTGCTTTTTTGCTGCTAAGTTTGCTGAGCTCTTTATATATTTTGGTGATTAGTTTCTTGTCTGATGTCTGGCATGTGAAGATCTTCTCCCATTCTGTGAGGGGTCTCTCTGTTTGTTCAATAGTTTCTTTGGATGTGCAGAAGCTTTTCAATTTGATGTAGTCCCATTGGTTTGTTTCTACTTTAGTCTTCCTTGCAATTGGGTTTGATTCATCAAAGATGTCCTTGAGGTGTAGGTAGGAAAGTGTTTTATCAATGTTTTCCTCTAAGTATTTGATTGTTTCTGGTCTGACATCTAGGTCTTTGATCCATTTGGAGTTAATTTTTGTTTCTGGTGAGATAAAGTGGTTCAATTTCATTCTTCTGCATGTTTCAACCCAGTTTTCCCAGCACCACTTATTGAAGAGAGCCTCCTTTTTCCATTTAATCCTTTGTGCCCCTTATAAAAGATTAGATGCCCATAGGTGTTGGGATTTACTTCTGGGCTTTCAATTCTGTTCCACTGGTCTGTGTGCCTATTTTTCTTCCAGTACCATGCTGTTTTGATGATGATGGCTTTATAATATAGTTTAAGGTCTGGGAGTGTGATGCCTCCATTTCTGTTTCTTTTCCTTAAGATGGTTTTGGCAATTCTAGGTGTTTTCAGGTTCCAGATAAATGATTGTAGTGTTTGTTCTATTCTCTTAAAGGAGCTTGGTGGAACTTTGATGGGTGTTGCATTAAATTTGTATATGGCTCTGGAGAGAATATTCATTTTGATGATATTTATTCTTCTAATCCATGAGCATGGGATATCTTTCCATTTCTTGGTATCAATTTCTATCTCCTTGAGTAGCGACTCATAGTTTTCAGTATACAAATCTTTCACTTCTTTGGTCAACTTTATTCCTAGGTATTTGATTGATTTTGCTGAAACAGTAAATGGAAGTGATTTCTGGATGTCTTCTTCTTCAGATTTAGTGTTTCCATAAAGAAATGCCACTGATTTTTGTACATTGATTTTGTAGCCTGATACCTTGCTATATTGCCTAATAACTTCCAGTAATTTTCTACTGGATTCTTTAGGTCTTTCTATGTATACTATCATATCATCTGCAAATAGTGAGAGCTTGACTTCTTCCCTTCCAATCTGTATCCCTTTGATTTCTTTCTCTTGCCTGATTGCTATGGCAAGAACTTCCAATACTATGTTGAAGAGTAACGGTGACAGTGGACAGCCCTGTCTAGTCCCCGATCTGAGGGGGAATGCTTTCAGCTTCTGTCCATTGAGTATGATGTTGGCTGTAGGTGTGCTAAATATAGACTCCACTATCTTGAGGAATTTCCCATCTATTCCCATTTTTTGTAGAGTTTTGAGCATGAATGGGTGTTGGATTTTGTCAAAGGCTTTCTCTGCATCTATTGAGATAATCATGTGGTTTTTGGCTTTGCTTTTATTGATATGGTGAATTACATTGATTGACTTACAGATGTTGAACCAGCCTTGCATTCCTGGGATGAATCCCACTTGGTCATGATGAACAATCTTTTTGATGTGTTGCTGTATCCTGTTGGCCAAGATCTCGTTTAATATTTACTCTAATTCTTAACCCAAATTAAATTATAATCACCTCTTTGGTGTCACCCCTTATTGACAGGCCTGCTAAAGGCAGAAAATCCTACCATTTCTAGAAGATGTGATTAGAGAACACGCTGTTAGCAGTTTCTCAGCCCCTTCTCCTTGTTTATATATTTGTAAGTATCTGATATATTTTAGTAAAAATAAAATATTTGAGTTAGGTTCAGTGTGGTGCAGTGAAAGTGACATATTTAAATTTTTGAGAGTACCCTTGTTATTTTCTAAAAACGTCTCAGTTATTAAGTGATCATTATAGTAAATGAAGCAAGAAATCAAGTGATTCTCTTATCAGGATGCATTACTTTTAACATATTATGCATAGAGAATATCCATGTTTATCTTCTTGGAAATAAAAGCAGGTTGGATTTTCACACATTTGATTAACTAATAAGTAAATAAATTCAGTAGAACATTAAACTACTCACATGTTATTAAATACAGACAGCTTTAATACAGATATTTTTTATTTAATGTAGTCATACTATTTTGAGTTATTGTATAATTCAAATATTAATTGCTGAAAAATATAATTCAATAATATAGAAAATAGACCACAATATATTGCCTGTCTCAACAAGATATCTCATTAACAGTGAATAAATATTTGATTTTCATAATGTAGAGGACTAAAGAGTTTTCTGATTTATTAGAGGAAATAAGCTTCTACATTGTGGGCTTTTAATCAATCATATTGTATTTTTAATGAATGAGGTGCTGGTATTCATATATTGATAAATTATAAAATACTTTTTATATTCTTTATCTTATTGTATACATTTTCCCATTATTCTGTAGAAATGAACATATGTACTCAGTTGTAAAAAAAACAGTCCATTAAGATAAGAAAGGTATTAAATACGTTATGACAGAATGAATGCAACATTATTGAATAGAAAGTTATATTTATCTCTTTTGTAGTGTTTATTTAGTTCATTTATGAGAACAAAAGGGAGGGACCAGAATAATGCTCTGCTTTGGCAATAAATCGGAATAAAACTAATGACCTCAGTGCTCCACATAAACTATTTCTGTGTTCTACCCACCAGGAAACCTCTGAACTGTAAAGATATAATGACATGTAAAGATATATCTACTATATCCACTGAAAATTAAATTAGGATTTAAAATATACTGGGCTGGGAGTTGGGTGGTAGCGCAGCGGGTTAAGCGCACATGGCACAATGCGCAAGGACCGACCTAAGGATCCCGATTCTAGCCCCCGGCTCCCCACCTGCAGGGGCATCACTTCACAGGCTGTGAAGCAGGTCTGCAGGTGTCTATCTTTCTCTACCCCTCTCTGTCTTACCCTCCTCTCTCCATTTCTCTCTGTCCTATCCAACAATGACAACATCAACAATAATAATAACTGAAAAACAACAAGGGCAACAGACGGAAAAATAAATAAATAAATATTTTAAAAAATTAAAAAATAATAAAACATACTGGGCCTATACAATAGGCCTACTAATTATCTACAAAAGGGAGACCCCAACAACTCTTCATCTGAACTATTCCAGCCCTTAAGTTCATGCTTAGTTTACAGTTTGTTTGGTTTTATATGTTAGCTCTTTTTTCAGCCACCAGGTTCCAGATGCTAACATGATACCAATCAGACTTCCCTGGGCAGACGACCCCAACAATGTGTACTGGAGCCCTGCTTCCCCAGAGCCTCAACAACTAGAGAAAGAGAGAGACAGGCTGGGAGTATGGATCCACCTGTCAATGTCCATGCTCATTGGGGAAGCCATTACAAAAGCCAGACCTACCACCTTCTGTACCCCATAATGACCCTGGGTTCATACTCCCAGATGAAGAGTAGGAAAGCTATCAGGGGAGGGGATGGGCTATGGAGTTCTGGTGGTGGGAACTGTGTGGAGTTGTACCTTTTTTATCCTATGGCTTTTTTTGTGTTTCCTTTATATAAATAAAAATAAAAAATAAAACATACTGGGGGCTAGCTCATGGTGCACCTAGTAGAGTGAACACTTTACCATGTGAAAAGATCCAGGTTTAAGCCCTTACTTTCCATGTGCTGGGGGGACACTTCACAAAAGGTTGTGGTCTGGGAGATGGTACAATGGATAAAGCATTGGGCTCTCAAGCATGAGGTCCTGAGTTTGATCCCTGGCGTACATGTACCAGAGTGATGGCTGGTTCTTTCTCTCTCTCCTATCTTTCTCATTAGTAAATAAGTAAAATCTTTAAAAAAAAAAAAAAAAGGTGAAGGTCTGAAAGTGTTTATGTCTCTACTTTTTTTTTTTTTAACAGAGCACTGCTATCTCTGTCTTATGGTGGTATGGTGTTAGTGATGATTAAACCATTATGCTGCCTGTCCTTCTCTCTGTCTCTTTAACTTTCTTTTTCCTATCAAACCCTCTCTGCTCTATCAAGTAAAATAGGAAAATTAACTTTAAAAAAAAACTAAAAGGAGCAGTGGATTCATATTGCCACTTCATTTTTAATTTCTGTATATCCTTCCTGTCCTTGTTTCTTAAGTATGGATCCAGGGTCATTATGGGGTGCAGAAGGTGGAAGGTCTGGCTTTTGTAATGGCTTCCCGGATGAGCATGGACATTGACAGGTGGATCCATACTCCCAGCCTGTCTCTCTCTTTCTCTAGTTGCTGGGGCTCTGGGGAAGCAGGGCTCCAGTACACATTGGTGGGGTCATCTGCCCAGAGAAGTCTGATTGGGATCATGTTAGCATCTGGAAACTGGTGGCTGAGAAAAGAGCTAACATATAAAGCCAAACCAATTGTTACCTAAGCATAAGCACTTAAGTTCTTAAGTGAAATCATCTCTTGTAAAAACTTAGACATCCTTGGTTATGGTGGCTGAGTTCTGGATTTTAATTTCTGGTTCAGTGAATGGTGTGTCTATACTGGTTCCATTATCTGGAAGTTTTCATTGTAATAGCTCTTGAGTTCAACAAGAGTGATACTTCCTGCCTTGTTTTTCTTTCTCAAAGTCTCTTAATCTATTCTATTCTAGGAATTATCTGCTTCCAGATAAACTTTTGTTCTATTCCTTTAGAGGAATTTACTGGAACCTTGATAAGGATGCCTTTTTATCTTTACATGGCTCTGCATAAGATAGTCCCTTTGACAATGTTAGTTCTTTCAATCCATAAACATAGTATAGTTTTCCATTTCTTTGTATTTCTGCTTCCTTGAATAGTGATTTATAATGTTTAGTGTACAAGCCATTCACTTCCTTTCTTAAGTTTATTCCTTGATGCTTTATTCTTTTTCTTCTGTAGTAAAAGAAAATTGTTTCTGAATGTCTATCTTTTAGTGTTTACATAGAGGAATATCGCTGATTTTTGTATATTGATCTTGTAGCATGAAATCTTACTATATTAACAATTTCCAGGAGCTTTCTAATGTATTATTTAGGATTTTTTATTTATACTGTCATATAATTTATAAATGAATTTTATCCCTTTTTTTTCCAATCTCTATCTCTTCAGCTCCTTTCTCCTGAAGAGTTATGGTTAAGACTTTCAAGACTGGGAGATTCAGGCAGTAGTGCAGCGGGGTTAAGCACAAGTGGCGCAAAGAGCAAAGACCTGCAAAAGGATCTGGGTTTGAGCTGCCAGTTCCCCACCGTCAGGAGAGTCGCTTCACAAGCAGTGAAGCAGGTTTTCTCTTCTCTTCTCTTCTCTTCTCTTCTCTTCTCTTCTCTTCTCTTCTCTTCTCTTCTCTTCTCTTCTCTTCTCTTCTCTTCTCTTCTCTCCTCTCCTCTCCTCTCCTCTCCTCTCCTCTCCTCTCCTCTCCTCTCCTCTCCTCTCCTCTCCTCTCCTCTCCTCTCCTCTCCTCTCCTCTCCTCTCCTCTCCCCTCCCCTCCCCTCCCCTCCCCTCCCCTCCCCTCCCCTCCCCTCCCCTCCCCTCCCCTCCCCTCCCCTCCCTTCTCTTCTCTTCTCTTCTCTTCTCTTCCCTCCCCTCCCCTCCCCTCCCCTCCCCTCCCCTCCCCTCCCCTCCCCTCCCCTCCCCTCCCCTCCCCTCCCCTCCCTTCCCTTCCCTTCCCTTCCCTTCCCTTCCCTTCCCTTCCCTTCCCTTCCCTTCCCTTCCCTTCCCTTCCCTTCCCTTCCCTTCCCTTCCCTTCCCTTCCCTTCCCTTCCCTTCCCTTCCCTTCTCTTCTCTTCTCTTCTCTTCTCTTCTCTTCTCTTCTCTTCTCTTCTCTGTCTCCCCTCCTATCTCCATTTCTCTCTGTCTTATCCAACAACAACAAGAGTAACTACAACAATAAAACAACAAGGGCAACAAGATAATAAATAAAATAAAATAAAAAGACTTTAAAGACTGTGTTGAATAGTAATGATGACAGTGTTTAGCACCTTATCAGTGAAGTAAAGTTGTCAGCTTCTTCATAGTTTTTAGTGTTTTGATCATGAAATATGTTAAATATTGTTAAATATTTTATCTGCACCTATTGAAATATGTGCGTAGGATTGTCCTATGTTGGTGTGTTGAATCAGATTTATTGATTTACATATATTGAACCAGCCTTGCATACCTGTGATAAAATCACTTAGTTATAGTGTACAGATTTTAAAAAATATATATATATTTTGCCTCTAGGGTTATTGCTGGGGTTAATGCCTGCATCATGAATCCACTGCTCCTGGAGGCCACTTTTTTTCTCCTTTTGTTGCCCTTGTTGTATCCTTGTTTCAGTTCTTATTGTTGTTGATGTCATTCGTTGTTGGATAGGACAGAGAGAAATGGAGAGAGGAGGGTAAGACAGAGAGGGGGAGAGAAAGATAGATACTAGCAGACTTGCTTCACTACCTATGAAGCAACTACCCTGCAGGTGGGGAGCAGGGGACTCCAACCAGGGTCCTTATGCCAGTCCTTGCACTTTGAGCCAAGTGTGCCTAACTGGCTGCGCTACCACCCGACCCCCCAAATATTTTCTATATAAATAGTTTGCCAGATTTTTTTTCAATATCTTATTGTTTATGTCACAAGTGATATCACTCTGTAGTTTTTTTTTTCTGTTGTTTTGATGTGCCTCTAGTTACTTTTGGTATCACAGACCTGATTCAGTCTTGTGAGTTAATGATCATTTATTATACTATGCAGAAGTTACTCAGTTTGATGTCAACCCATTTGATTAGTATTAGTTTTGTTTCCTTGCCATTTAATTCTGGTCCCAGAAAACATCTCTGAAGCCACTATCAAGGATAAATCTGTATATTTTTCTGCGTATTTTATGGTTTCTGCTCTAATTAAACTGCCATTAATTCATATTCAGTTGACTTTCGTGTATGAAATGCATTGTGATCTTGATTCATATGGATTTTGCAGTAAAATGTTCTTAACATCATGTGTTTAAGAGTCTTTCTACACATATAATTTTGACCTTTTGTCACAAATTACCTGTATCTATGTATGAAGATTAGTTTTGGGACTGTCAACTCACTTTCATTTATTTTAGTTCCTGTATTTATGGAGTCAAATTACTATTTTTTTTACTATGATTAATAGTTTTGGTTGAAGTGTGTGAGACTGGTATCACCTTTTTTGTTCTTGTTTCTAAGAGTATGTAATATTTTCCTCTGTGGTATTTCTACTTTTATGAATAAATAAGAGACATAAAAATCTTCACACTGGTGTGAAAGCAGCTTATAAATTATACAGCATATGTCTGTTGACTGTTTATCTAAATAAACTTCTAAGTAAGATGTATTTACTACTCCTGAGCAAAATATATTTGAACAACTGTCTAACATGTTTAATTTATACATAATTTTTGCTAACCTTGATAGGAGTATTTATTTACATAGAAACAATCTGGGTATTTAAATTAACACCATCCCTTCACAAATTCAGGAAGTTTTCTTCCACATATTTGAACTTAATATGGTAATTTAAACTATTATTTTGATGATGAAAATTAAAATGTCATTATGTTTCTGGCATTTACTGTTTTGTTTAGTTTTATCTTATTTATTTAGTGTATTGATGTATACACTAAATTTATCAAGATGCATAAATCTTAAGGAATATATATATGTATATTTTTTTTCCTGATTGATATTTAGTGGTATTTTCCAAACCCCAGAAAATTACTAAATTAATCTTCTGATCTCTGTTATCAAATACTAGCTTAGTAAATGTTGATATTTATACAAATGGAAGAATTTAACAATTATTTTGCAATTTTCACTTACATTATAGAATTCATCCATAATTGCTCAGTAGTTGTTGATAAGTTCATTTGCATTTCAAGATAATGTTTATCACTTCTCTACTGATATGCATTCAAGTTATTTCTAAATTTAGAGTTATTTCTAGGACTCTTTGCATCGACAGTGTTATGGTTGAATTATTTAGAACAGAATCACTTACGATGAAATGAAATATGTATTTTACAGAAAAATATGTTTTTACACTAAAGATACTAAAAGTAAATATGAGACTAAAGTAGATATAGTTAAAGACACTTAAGTAGATATAGTTAATATTTTTTAAACTGGTTGAACTAGCTATGCTTTCAGCAACAATATATAACTTCAAATCTTGTTTTAAAAGTATATTTCTCACAGATTTTGTAGAGTCTGGATAAGAAGGCTTTGATGAGTCACATGTGGAAATATTTTCCTCACACTCTTTGCCTTGCCTATGTGCTTGCTTAGTGTTGCATATGGAAGACCAGTGAGAAGTTGCCTGCAATACAGTAATACAGGTCAAAGTCAGGTTCCTATTGTACTGGGCCAACTTTTGGTTCTGTGGTGTCTTTCTATGCTTTTGTCCATATTTTAACCTGGAAATGTTAGCTGGGAACAGTGTATCCCCAGGGAGTGCAACTACAAAAATGCTATATGCAGAAAAGCCAAAATATTTTGCACTTGAACTCTGAGTATATTTAAAAATCGGCAGTCACTTATTTTGTGTGTTCTTTATGATTATAGTAATTTTATGCATAACACATCTAAGCATTTTATTAAATACTCAAGTGTAATAAGTAAAATATAAATAAGAAAACCTTAAGAAAAGACACAACTACATTTAATATGACAAAATATAACACTGAATAAATATTTTTATAAATGTTTTTTGTATCGTAAGGCAAACTATGTATATTTATAATTTTTTTTGTTAATTATATAGAATTATATATTTGTATATTATACAAAATTATGACATAATTATATTAAGCTACTACTGCAATTAATATATAGATTTCTGTATAAATGACGTTTTCACTCTTCATAATTTAGCATCTGCTAATTCAACTTTTATCCAATTCAGTGTATTTAAGATAAGTGTTTCAAACATTCCAAATAAGTTTTTTCTACATTTTCTTTATGAAACAATTCAGTTGAAAAAAAAGTGGACAGACTGTAAATTCATAGTGTATACACTAATAATGTTATTTGATAAAATCTCTCAAAGTGGAAAGATAAAAAAGATGATGTATGTATAAATTTTATTTATAAAAGTTCACATAAGCTTATAAATTGAAACTGACCCATTTGTTTTATATATTATATTATATTAATTATATTAATTATATTAATTATATTATATTAATTATATTAATTATATTAATTATATTATATTATATTATATTATATTATATTATATTATATTATATTATATTATATTATATTATATTATATATTATACTATATTATATTATATTATATTATATTATATTATATTATATTATATTATATTATATTATATTATATTATATTATATTATATTATATTATATTATATTATATTATATTATATTATATTATATTATATTATATTATATTATATTATATTATATTATATATATAATATATTATATTAGAGGTATATTAGAGGAACCATCCATTCCACCCCGGTTCCATGGCTGCCAGTTCTTAACAACATCGCCCCGCCAGATATTCGTCGGGATGCGGCATCATCTAAGTTCATTTCCCACGTCTACGCGACCGGACCTGCCAATATACGCGGATATCTTCGCCCACCCTGTCCAACGCTTGACGTCTCGTCACCCAATCTGGTCCCCTACGCCTACACTGAACTTCTCTGTTCCAGTCTCTTGGAAACAGAGTTGGCAGTCAGCTGAGGTAAAGAACAAACACCTCATCACAGACCCCTGCAAGCGTCAACCCGGCTTTGACCTAGCACGTTATGATAGGGCCCTCCTCAATCGCTATCGAACAGGCCATGGCCGGTGCGCTGCTATGTTCTATCGCTGGGGAGCCAGAGACGACCTGAATTGCCCCTGCGGCTACAGACAGACTATGACCCACATAGTCAATGACTGCCACCTCTCCAAATTCAAAGGAGGTCTTGAAACTTTACATCAGGCTCAACCTGACGCTGTTGACTGGCTACGGAAGAAGGGCAAACGCTAGAAGAAGAAGAAGAGGTATATTTATAAATAGAAAAAGACACCACAATGTGAACATAAAAGAAAAATTCTATACTTATATTTGAATAACATTTCCCTTAATCAATGTTTAAAAATTATACTACAAATTTCAGGACAGAATTTGAGAATCTTGTTTATTTAAGTGTTCTAGTGGTGGTTTAATGACTTAGATTCTAATCTTAGAAAAATTTAGTTATGTTTACCTCATGCTTAATTATTATTTTTTTTAAGAAAGGAGACATTAACGAAATCATAGGATAGGAGGCTTGCAACTCCACACAATTCCCACCACCCAATCTCCCTATTCCATCCCATCCCCTGATAGCTTTCCCATTCTCTATCCCTCTGGGAGTATGGACCCAGGGTCCTTGTGGGTTGCAGAAGGTGCAAGGTCTGGCTTCTGTAATTGCTTCCCCACTGAACATGGGCGTTGACTTGTCTGTTCATACTCCCAGTATGATTCTCTATTTCCCTAGTAGAGTGGGTCCCTAGGGAAGTGGGGTTCCAGGACACATTGGTGGGGTCATCAGTCCAGGGAAGTCTGGTTGGCAGGTATCATCTGGCATCTTTTCTGGCTGAAAAGATAGCTAACATACAAAGCCAAGCAAATTGTTGAACAATAATGGACCTAAAGGCTGGAATAGTGCAGATGAAGTGTTGGGGGGTACTCACTGTAGACTCTTGTGTACTTCTGCTTTCAGGCATATATTTTGCCCTGGTTTAAAGACACGTGTGAACATATGCTCCATCTCAGGGGACCTGGTCTATATGTAGGTTTTGGGTCTTTACTGGGGAGTGGACCACCTGGAATGGAATTAGAGAATACTATGAAAGGAAAGGTCTCACCCGAGTGATAAAGCTGAAGGGTTGTCATTCCACACCTGAAGTCTCTGGACACAGTCTGAAGTGAAGCATGCTGGGGTGGCACTCATTGAATTGATTAGGTTGCGATCGGCAGATGCAATATTATTTGATATGAATTGAGAGAAGTGTGCAGGAGTGTGCACCCCACCCTAAGGTTTCAGGACTAGGGGAAATATAGACTCTGTTGTGTAAATGTGAGGTTCCTGCTGTCTTAGGGTTCAAGAAGACAATGGATAGTTATTGTTATCATCGCATTATTTGGTAATTGGGTTAACTTTGAAAAGTCCCTTTGTTAGGGTTTGCTGTATAATACCCAGCATCTTGTATAGCTGTACCACCGGTTGCTTCTGTTCTACCTGGTCTAGACTTTTGAGATAGTCAGCATATCAAAGACTCAGCCTATGTATTAAAAATATTCAGTCTGTGTTTAAAAAAGTTGTAGACATATGATCAATTTTCCCCTCTCATATTAATTAAATAGTGGTTTATATGACTACACTTTAATAGGAGTGTACATAAACACCATTCCCACCACCAAAAGACTGTGTTCCATCCCACTCACCCACCCCCACCCTAACCCCCATCCCCACCGCCCAGGGAAGCCGAAGTCCACCCTCCCCCTCACCACAGGGTTTTTACTTTGGTGCCCTACTTTCAATTTAGTCAGATCCTGCTTTTAGTTTCCCTTTCTGTTCTTCTTTCTCAACTTCTGTTGATGAGTGGGATCATTCCATACTCATCTTTATCTTTCTGACTTAGCTCACTTAACATAATTCTTTCTAGCTTCATCCAAGATGGGTCAGAGAAATTGAGCTCATTGTTCTTAATAGCTGCATAGTATTCCATTGTGTATATATACCACCACTTTCTCAGCCACTCATCTGTTGTTGGGCACCTGGGTTCTTTCCAGGTTTTAGCTATTATGAATTTTGCTGCTATGAACATAGGTGTACACATATCTTGTTCTTTGGGCATTATGTAATCCTTGGGGTATATCCCCAGGAGAGGAATTACTGGATCATATGGAAGGTCTATGTCTAGCCTTGTGAGAGTTCTCCAGACTGCTCTCCACAGAGGCTGGACCAATTTACATTCCCATCAGCAGTGCAGAAGGGTTCCACTGTCTCCACAGCCTCTCCAACATTTGTTGCTGCTGTCCTTTTTGATGTTTGCCATTCTCACAGGAGTGAGGTGGTATCTCAATGTTCTTAATTTGCATTTCTCTAACAATCAGTGACCTGGAGCAGTTTTTCATATGTTTGTTAGCCTTTTGGATCTCCTCTGAGCTGAATGTTTTGTTCATATCCTCTGCCCATTTTTGGGTGGGGTCATTTGCTTTTTTGGTGCAAAGTTTGCTGAACTCTTTGTATATTTGGTGATTAGTCTCTTGTCTGATGTATGGCATGTGAAGATCTTCTCCCATTCTGTGAGGGGTCTCTTTGTTTGTGTGATAGTTTCTTTGTCTGTGCAGAAGTTTTTCAATTTAATGTAGTCCCATTGGGTTGTTTCTGCCTTAGTCTTCCTTGTAATTGGTTTTGTTTCATCAAAAATGCCCTTGGGGTTTAGGTGGGAAAGTGTTCCAGCAATGTTTTCCTTTAGGTATTTGATAGTTTCTGGTCTAACATCCAGGTCCTTGATCCATTAGGAGTTGATTTTTGTTTCTGGTAAGATAAGGTGGTTCAATTTCATTCTTCTGCATGTTACAACCAGTTTTCCAAGCAACATTTATTGAAGAGGGCCTCCTTCTTCCATTTAATACTTTGGACCCTCTTTTCAAAGATTAGATATCCATAGGTGTAGGGGGTTAGATTTGGGCTTTCAATTCTGTTCCACTGGTCTGTGTGCCTATTTTTGTTCCAGCACCAGACTGTTTTGATGATTATTTAAGTTTTTCTATGTATGCTTGACTTCTTCCCTTCCAATCTGTATTACTTTGATTTTTTTCTCTTGCCTGATTCCTATGGCAAGAACTTCCAATACTATGTTGAAGAGTAATGGTGATAGTGAACAGCCCTATCTGTCCCTGGTCTGAGGGGGAATGCTTTCAGCTTCTGTCCATTGAGTATGATGTTGGCTATAGGTTTGCTATATGTGGATTCCACTATCTTGAGGAATGTCCCATCTATTCCCATTCTTTGTAGGGTTTTGAGCATGAATGGGTGTTGGATTTTGTCAAAGGCTTTCTCTGCATCTATTAAGATAATCATGTAGTTTTTGGCTTTGCTTTTATTGATGTGATGAGTGACATTGATTGACTTATGGATGTTGAACCAGCCTTGCATTCCTGGGATGAATCCCACTTGGTCGTGATGAACAATCTTTTTGATATACTGCTGTATCCAGTTGGCCAAGATCTTGTTTAATATTTTGGTATCTACTCGTGCTTAATTAAATTGTTAAAAGATAATGGATGAAGTTGGGAGACCAGGATACTTCCTGAATTTGAAGATGTTATTTTAAAACTATGTAAAAAATCTGTAATCCATATATAATCTATATTCTATATATCTATACCCTACTAGGGAAAGAGAGAGTCATACTGGGAGTATGGATCGACCAGTCAATGCCCATGTTCAGTGGGGAAGCAATTACAGAAGCCAGACCTTCCACTTTCTGCAACCCACAAAGACCCTGGGTCCATACTCCCAGAGGGATAGAGAATTGGAAAGCTATCAGGGGAGGGGATGGGATATGGAGATCCTGTGGTGGGAACTGTGTGGAACTGTACCCCTCATATCCTATGGTTTTGTTAATTTCTCCTTTCTTAAGTAAAAAACAGATAAATAAATAAAAAATAAAAATAAAATAAATATGAAAAATCTATACTCAATATAATTTATTAAAATATTAAATTGTGTATGTACAGTATGTTTATATTTTTTGCATTTTCTGGTCTTAAGGATATATAGAAATATTAGTACATTTATATTTTCTGTTATAGTCATTTATAATTAACAACATTGTTTTACTTACTTTACATATATTTATAGTAGCTTGTCTCAGCTCCTTACTAGGTAACCACATAAATAAAGTAGCAGTTTGTCTCTCTGTGTTGTTTCATTTGATTTATCCTTAATGGAAGGTATATAAATAGTAACATTTAATTTCTTACCATCTGTTCTTCATATCCATAATATACTCAAACCAAGTTGATTACGTCCTAAAATAATCACTAACACACTGACAGCACAAGTGTTTATTAGTATAAAAATAATTATCTAATAGGGAATGTGAAATAAATCTGATACTAGCCAGATTTATGGTAAAAACATTAGCAAGAAAACAAGTCAAAGTGTAGAAATAGAGTTTTAAATGGAGACTACAGGCTGTCTTTAGAGGTCAATAATAATACTATTGTATGCTGAAATTTTCACTGAAATATCCTTCACTGTCCTTCTAATCAGGTGATTTTAATCTGAATAATTCTGGAAATTCTATGAGTCAGTGTTCAAAAGTAGTGGGGGAGTCATGAGACAACATAATCTTTATGCAAAACTATAATGCCTGAGACTCCAAAGTTGGGTTTAATCCTCAGCACTGTGATAAACCAGAGCTAAGTAGGGTTCTATTCCCCTTTCTATAACTCTGTCTCTCTCCATATTTGTTTCTCTCTCCTCCTCTGTCTCTTTCCATCTCTCCTTCATTAAAAATAAAGAATAAAATAGTAAAAATTTTAAAAATAGTAGGAAATAAAACACCAAATAATTCCTTTTAAAATGACTCACTCATGAGACAATTGTTATTGATGTTTATGACTGCTGCTTTTTGATATTTTTGTTATTATTTGTTATTGATAGTTTGTTGAAAGATTTTATTATTACAATGTATAATTCCACACCATACCCACTACCAAAGTTCTGTATCCCTACTTTCCCACTTCCCAAAGATAACAACTATGGTTTTCACAAGTCGTAGGAACAGTTTGCTTGATTCTGTTTTGTTGGATTTTTGTTGTTAAGTTTATGTAAACTAAATCTGTAGATTCCACGTATGAGTGAAACCATCTGGCAGTTGTCTTTCATCTCTAAAAATTTCTCTAAGCATAATCACCTCCAGTTCCATCTATTTTTCCCAGAGGATACAATGTCATCTTTTTTGATTGCATAGTAGTTTCCAAGGAATATATATCACATAATCTTTTTAGTCAGTCATCTGATGATGAGCATTCAGGCTGTTTCCACTCTTTGGCTACTGTGAATAATGAAGCTTTGACCAGAGAGGCACATGTGTCCCTTCTAATTAGTGTTTGAGTATATCTGCATAAATGCCCAAGAGTAGTATTGCTGGATCATAATGTAATTCAATCTTTATTTGTTTAAGGACTCTGCATGCAATCTCCTGAAAGGATTGTACCAGTTTGCACTCCCACAAGCAATATAGCAGAGTTCCCTTTTTCCACAACCTCTCCCACGCCTGTCATTTCGTGGTTTGTTGATGTAAGCCATTTTCTCAGGTGTGAGACAGTATCTCACTGTAGTTATAGTTTGCATTTCTCTAATGATAAGTGGAGTGGAACATTTATTCATTTGTCTTTAGTCCAT
Organism: Erinaceus europaeus; assembly: GCF_950295315.1. Taxonomy (NCBI): domain Eukaryota; kingdom Metazoa; phylum Chordata; class Mammalia; order Eulipotyphla; family Erinaceidae; genus Erinaceus; species Erinaceus europaeus. The sequence goes on from NC_080169.1 coordinate 88,756,405, forward strand.
GTAATCTCTATTTTATTTTACTTTTATTAGTAATTTAATATTTACTTACAGAGCTATGAAATAGAAGGGATATAATTTCACAACTATCCCACCATCAGAGTTCTGTGTCCCTATCCTTCTATACTCCCAGAAACTGATCGTTCTCTCAAGATCGCAGATATAAGCTGGCTATTATATATATATATATATATGCATTTTTTCCTATGGCCCTAAATTATTTTCCCTTTAAGCGACACCTACTACTACTTCTGAGTATTCTTCATATTTTCCCTCTCTTCTTTCTCTGAGTCCTGATGGAGTTGTAGTTCAGAATCCTCTGGTAATCTTTTCCTAACATTTACCCCTCTGGGAATACGGACCAAATACTGTATGAGGTACAGAAGATAAAAGTCTGGCTTTTCTACAGGACATGGACATTGGAAGGTCAATGCATAAACCCCAGTCAATTTCTGTCTTTCCCTAACTGGGTAGAGCTCTGGAAAGGTGAGGTTTCAGGACACATTACTGAGATCACTTACTGAGAGAGTTCAGAATGAAAGTATAGTAGCAGCAGCAATTGCAGTCTGGTGGCTGAAAAGTGTTATATACCCATTATCAGTGATACTCACTCTGGTACTGAATCTCAAAAGTGCTACCCATAAAACATATCAGTAAGCTGGTCACTTCTCACACTCTCTTATACAATCTGTGAAGAAGTATCACAATTATATTACAATAATTTCTTGCTCTTCTCCCTAAAAATATAGGCTATATTATCATTACTATTATTGTTGTTGTTGTTGGAAGGTTAATGGTTTATAGTACAATTGTTGGCACATGGGTACAGTTTCACATTTCATCATGAGAAGTATCTGTAAAACCCTCTCACATCCAGCTTAGGTCCTTTTCTATAACCATGTACCAGGATTTGAAAAGTTCCTCAACTCTAATCCTCTCTTTGTATCACTACGTTATCTACATCATTATCTGCTCCTGTTCTCTAACTATAGCTCAAACTATCTTAGCCGTGTGGGTGGGGGGAGGGAGAGGGGTTTATTTTATTATGATAGAGCTGGTTTACATGGTTAAATATGGGTTAAATATGTTTTAGGGTTACAATGTCCCCATTTTTCAAAGTGTGTGTGAACACATAACTTAGTACCAAAATATTAATTGTTCTTCTCCATTACAGTGTCCTACTTGGATTTTTTTTTTGGACCAGTAGTGTCCTCTGAAATCCTTATCTAAATACCTAGATCACTGACTTTATTATTTTTCAAATCTTTGTTCACAAGTTAATGTCTTTGAACATCTTTCTTTTCAAAGTACAAAGGCAAATCCAGCACTGTATTTTTTAAAGTTAAATACAATATGTTTATAAACTGCAGCAGAAAGTTTCACAAGTGGTGAAGCCGTATTTTAGGTCTCTTTTAATTTTTAAATGTTAATTTTATTATTATCTTTATTTACTTATTGGATAGGGAAAGCCAGAAATCGAGAGGGAAGGAGTTGTAGAGAAGGAGAAAGAGACACCTGCAACCCTGCTTTACCACTTGTGAAGCTTTCCCCTTGCAGGTATCTTTTTCTCTCTTCTTCTCTGACTCCCCACTCCCCTTAATTTATTTTTGTCTGTATCCCAAAAAATACAAAAATGTTAAAAATTAAAAATACATAGTATGCTTTCATTTAATAAACTAGTAACTTGGATACATATGCCTTGCATTTATGGTTGATCTTTCATAATTTAGTATAGTTAATTAATCTATTTACTTTAAGCTTTATTTCTTTTATTTTATAAGACAGAGACATATTTAGAGGGACAGGAGGCAGGAGAGGAGAAACAGAGGGACACCTGCAGCACTGCTTCACCAATTGTGAAGTTTCCCCCTTCAGGTGGGGACTGGAAGATTTAACCTAGATCCCTGTGTTGGTAAAATATGCAGTTAACCAGGTGTATTGATACTGGCACTCACGTGAGATAAGCTGCTGGCCCTCTTGTCACCAGTTCTAGTGACTTTGTGATGCAGAAAGAAGTTCCAGGAGAGGTTCAGGTATGAACTTCTACTTTATTTGGGGTAAGCACAGGTTTTATAGCAAACAGAACAAAGTACATTTTTCAAATATGTCAGAAATTACAGGTTTCTTAAAGGTCAGCTACCCCTCTTGTGGGGAGGGGTAAGAATAACAAGAAATGATGAGATACAGAAAGGTCAAAGCAATGAATTTCCATGAAGCGACACGTTAATTATCTAAAGGTATTAAGAAAAACATAGTGATAAAACCAGGAGGGTGAGATAAATCAGAGAAGGACAAAGCTTGATGTAAATCATAGATATCAAAGAAAAGGAAATAGGTATGGGAGTATCACTGCCAGGGTGCTGGCAAGGCTTGTGATGGAGTGTGCGTATTTATGTGATCAAAGGATGAAAGGATGGTAAACTCTGTATGAATATGGTAAACTTTGAGTGAAGTTACAAGCAGGCAGCCATTTAGTCTACTAGCAGGGGAGTGAACTAAGTGTGAGAGGATGCAGGCTCTCTGTGAGGATTTGAGAGACTAACAAGGGGAAACTGAGTCACAGAAAGCATTTCCCTCTTAGCTCCATCCTATAAGGGAGAGTCTAATAAGTGGGGTGTCTTTCCAGACCTCCATCAAAAGGATGGGAGAGCTCCCCTAAGCTCTATCAACCTTTCAAATAATCTCACATATCATGTTATTTTTGTTGTTGCTGTTAGTATATCTCAAGTTCATGCAACACTGTGTGGAATAATATGAACTTCATGTATAGATTTAACAAATAGATACCTTAATTGAGCCACGTGTGCTTAACCCCTGCTGCACTACTCCCTGACTCCCTAGATGCCTTAATCAAACAATTAAAGCAAAGATAGGTATCACATAGAAAGGATTAAAGATACATTGTGCTTTTGATAGGTTAAAAAATCAAATGAGTGTCTACTAGATCATAAAAATAAAATTTCCAGAATCAAAACTATACAATAGGAACCAGGGTCCGTAAACTTTTCAGTTAGAAGATTATAACTGGTTACAATATCAAATAATACTAGTACCTAGCTAACTTCACTGTATAGAAGTGTTATCAGTCTTTAATTAGTAAATTAGTTGGCAGGTGCTATGGGAATCAACAAGATTGCACCTTCTTACACAATATGTTCTTAATTATTTGTAATTATCCCTCAAAAAACTGTTGGACTAGAAAGATTGTTCAGGAAGTGAATTCATTTAGAGTCTCTATACGGTGAAGCATAAAGTCCTCAGTAATTATTTTTTCAAAGTGCATTCTTGGTTAGAAAATGACAATGGTTATTCTAGGCAGAGATAATTTGTTGGTATGCATGAGACCCTTTCTGTTTCATTTGGTTTAAATCCCCCCTGCTTAACACTATTCTATTTACATAATCACTTCATTCTATTTATATAACTGCTGTTAACAAGTACCTCCCTCCAGGGCATTGGTTCAATCTCCACTGTTTCATGATATGTTTTTGCTCCACCCCCCCTCCTTGTCACACCCTGATCTTCTCCTTGTCACACTCTGATTGTCACCAGTCACTTTTCTCTCCACCCTCTCTATGTCACACCCTGTTTCCACCCTACTTGGCAAGTATATATAAAGACAGCATTGTGAGTTTTAGAGTACTTTACCTTTAGTTTAGCTCAGCTCGGCTTAGATTGTGCTGCGTCCTGCAAGAATAAAGAGATACTGCCTACAGCTCAACTATGAGTCCCTGGTCGTCTGTTACCTGCCCGTGAAGCCAGCCCGGCGAAAACAACATAACCCGTGGAAAACGACATATGGCGCCTGAACAGGGACTGAAACAAGCCCTGAAACATGGACCGGCATCAACGTGAGACCCTACCCATCCATCGTCCAGATAAGTAAACTTGGCTACCCATCCACCATGGGTTGCCTTTCTACTTATGAAGAGGTTTGCCAAAGCCTCTACTGTTTCATCATGAGACAGTTAGTCTGTCTCTGGAACATTTTACTCTGGGCTACATTTCGGTTCCCTGACCGAGAACTTTGGTTTCTTATGACCGGGATCATAGAGCTTGGGAGATGCACGGAGATTTCTCCTTGGACTTTCTGGATTCCCTCTCCCATGTTTCCTGAGGAAAAGGACTACATTTTGCTCCGGGCCACAATTTGGTTCTTTATGACTGTGATCATAGAACTTGAGATATGCATGGGGATTTCCCCTGGGACTTTCTGGACTTCTTCTCGAATGTTCCCCATGGAGAAGGACTACTCTAATTTGAAGAGCATTCTCCAGTACCCTGGCAGTTCCCAAGTATGGAGACACGTGGTTAGTTCTACTCTCCTGATTAGATTCTTTCTTCGATGAGAAGACACTTTTAAAAATGGGTGCCTGAAACAATCCAGCAAAAACAGTCCGAAGCACCCTAAATAGAATTTCGAGGAGCTTTTTGAACTAGGTCGCCCTCCGGGGATTCTTAATCCTACATGGTGAGATCTTGATAATCTGGTTCAAGTTGCGTTTAATAAGAAAATGATTTGAATGACTAAATTTTTGTTTGACATTGACTTAAAAAAAAAATGCTGGACGCAGCCATGATTTCTAGAGACATCCAGAAACAATCCAAAAAATTGTTTTCTTCCTCCTTTGATTTCTCTTTTACGTCTTGACATAAATCTGAAATGTTTAATCCTCAAAACGGTATGAGTTATGGGTGGGGCAGATAGTACAATGATTATGTTAATTATTCTCATGCCTGAGGCTTTTAACCGTGGTTCTTCTGTTTACCTTTCCACATTTTATTGAGTTTAAACTGTTTAAACAACCTTAAAATCATACTAAAAAAGACTTCCAATTATAATAGAGTTATCAATTATAGTAAACTTCTAATCTGCTACAAGTTTTGTTTGACAAGTAAGTGAATTTCAGCTGTCAAAGTCTTCACATAAAAAAACATCTACTCAAATAAAATTCCTAGAAATCCATTTGGATCCTGTTCTCTGACATCGCCCCCGGAAACCAATGATGAGACCTGGCACGACCTCAAAAAACAGATTCACAGACTCCAAAGATCACTCTCTACAGAAAAACAAAATTCAGGTGGCCGACATTCCCCATTGAGACAGACGTACAGCGTTTCATCCCTTGACATTTTCTTCTGTGGTCAGCTACTTTGGACTGACACCTCCATCGGACTTACTGGTACACGCTGCTGTGTTTCTCAAAGACTAACTTCAGCCAATTGCCTTGAGACTTTATAGACCATGTCCCCTCGCCTGCAGGCTCTGTCCCAGAGGCAGAAAACTCCCTCTCCTTATTAGGTTATGCCCACAGAGGCATGAAGCGCCCCAAGAGGCAAGAGATGCCCACAGAGGCAGGAAACGCCCTTTTGAGACAAGAGATGCCCCCAGAGGCATGAAGCGTTCCCAGAGACAAGAAAAGCCCTTTCACCTGCTAGGCCTTGCCCTTTGAGGCAAGAAAAGCTCCCCTTGGCATCACGCTGGTTATTTCTGTTCACCTATTTTGTTTTCCATGTCTTATGCCAGTTCTTTTGAAAACGCCTGTACGATATAGGTTTCTGTTCACCCCACAATGGCCATTAGTTAAAAAGAAAGGGAAAATTGTTGGTATGCATGAGACCCTTTCTGTTTCATTTGGTTTAAATCCCCCCTGCTTAACACTATTCTATTTACATAACCACTTCATTCTATTTATATAACCGCTGTTAACAAGTACCTCCCTCCAGGGCATTGGTTCAATCCCCACTGTTTCATGATATGTTTTTGCTCCACCCCCCCTCCTTGTCACACCCTGATCCTCTCCTTGTCACACTCTGATTGTCACCAGTCACTTTTCTCTCCACCCTCTCTATGTCACACCCTGTTTCCACCCTACTTGGCAAGTATATATAAAGACAGCATTGTGAGTTTTAGAGTACTTTACCTTTAGTTTAGCTCAGCTCGGCTTAGATTGTGCTGCGTCCTGCAAGAATAAAGAGATACTGCCTACAGCTCAACTATGAGTCCCTGGTCGTCTGTTACCTGCCCGTGAAGCCAGCCCGGCGAAAACAACATAACCCGTCGAAAATGACAATAATTGAGAAAATTTATTTTATTTATGGAAGTTGTATCTCTTTAGCTCTTGGTAGGAAAGATTTCATACTTATGATTGGTTATGGAAAAGGATGAATGACATACTAAGAGTTACATAGTTAGTGACCTAGAGACAAAAAAGTATTATTAAATTACATTATCTAGACAGAACTTATATTTTAGAAGAATAATAGGTGGATATATACCCTAGTCATTAGGGCTGATTTGAAGGAAATTATCTTTGGAGTTGAAAAAGGAATAGAAATATGGATCAGGGAAGGAGTGGCTCCCAAATAAGAAAAACATATATAAATGTTGTTAACTGTAAACTCCTTGATTTGATCTGGGGCCCATATTCAGTGCAGGAGCCTATGTAACCTCTGCATCCCTGTAGTCTGAGCTTGCTTTCTGTGGTCACGGCTAGGCACATTCCAGGCTGCACTAATTCCAGAACCCATCTTCCTTGTGTGGTACAGTATGTTATCCAAACTCCCTTCTAAGAATGGAACATTCCCTATCATTGTTGATCCACATAGAGGGCAAGGTCCTATGGGGCCCACAAAGGGGTCCATTATGTTGTTCCTGATGGAGATGACCAGCGACAGTGGAGAGAGGGATCTTAGAGGTCTTGGTCCATCATGTCTATGTAGGAATCCCAAGACACCGTGACTAGGGCCCCAGGTGATGGGGTGACCACATAGTGACCAAAGATTTGTCATTAAATTATGCTGGTCACTTGCCCTTATCTAGCTTTTGTAGTCCTTACTTTGTCTGACAAGGTTAGCTTTGAAGTGATAAGGGAAGTGTAATAGAAAGTAGATGAGGGGTTAACTATGACACCATGCCCCCCCCCCAAAAAAAAATACCTTGGGCTTACCTGTCAGACTCAGGCAAAAACCAGTAAAGTCATGGGCCCCTTGGAATATACCCCAAATAGAGTTACTAACTTATTCTAAAATAGAGACCCCAAATTTTCATCTGCAGTATTGTTGCCTTTAGGTTTATGAGTAGTCAGCAATTTGTGCTGCTTTATATCTTAACTCTTATTCAGCCACCAGGGTGCAGATGCTACCATGATGCCAACATGACTTCCCTGGGCAGCCGACCCCACCAATGTGCCCCAAAGTCCCACTTCCCCAGAGCCCTGCCCCACTAGGGAAAAAGAGAGACAGTCTGGGAGTATGAATAGACCTGCCAATGCCCACATTCAGCAGGGAAGCATTACAGAAGCCAGACCTTCCACTCTCTTCACCCAATAATGATTGTGGGTCCATACTCTCAGAGAGATAAAGAATAGGAAAGTTTTCAAAGGAGGGGATGGGTATGAAGTTCTGGTGGTGGAAATTGTGTGGAATTTTACCCTTCTTATCCTATGGTCTTGTCAATATTTCCATTTTATAAATAAAATTTTTAAAAGTAGTTGAAATTAAAAAGGATTTTAAGGGTATGAGTTATGATTTTGAGCCATCAGATTGACCATAGTATGAAAATAAAATACATAAGTATTCTCCTTTATAGTTTTGTTTTAAATAGCTACTATAAATAATATATAAACCTCAAATACTAAGTTTTTAAATAATTAAATAGTAGGCTGTTAATATTCTTGTAAAAACATTTAATGTGCTGTTTGTGTACATAATTTCATGTATTTATGTTTAGGTTGAGAGAACAAATGGCAAGTCATGAAGCTGAGATCTGAGAATCATCCTGTTTTCAAGACAACTGAAACAACAAACTGTATTAGAATTTACCTAAATGATAGAATCCCATAATTAATTGAATTCTGTCAAATGAATTTCTGAACAAATGTAACAGGAGTTCAGTGAAATTTGCTGGGGAAATGTTGCTTATGGAATTAATTTAGGTTATGGTTAGAAAGTTTATAATTAATAAGTCAAGGGGTAAAAAGTGATTGATCAAAACTTGTAATCTGGGAATCTGATTACTTCAGTATATATAAATGGATGGCTGATGAAGCAGTCTATGCTTAGACATTACACACTGTGTACTCATACCTTCAAGTTAAACTGAAATATTTACAAGTTTTACAAGCTGTCAAGCATTCTGAATCAAATGCCTTTTTTTTTATTCGATATTTATTTTTATGGTATAATTTCCATTACTGGAACCTCACTATTTTTTATGATAGAGAGATAAAAACACAGAGGCAGATGAGAAAGAGAGAGAGAGAGAGGGAGAGAAATGTAGAGAGGGAACAATACCACAGCACAGACACTTCCTCAAATGCATAGTTGCTGGGCACAAACCTGGCTCCTTGCAAGGCAAAGCAGACACACTATACTAGTAAGTTTATTTTGGCAGTTTAAGTTGCTGTTTCTATAACTTTACTTTTCTAAATATACCCTAGCCTGTGGTTATAGGACACATCAAGTTTTATTGATGATTAGACTATCTGGTGATAATCACTGTGTTCATTAAAATTTTTCAATATCACAGAATCCCATAACAAAATGAATTGTATCAAATGGACTTAGGAAAAAATAGGATACTTAAATTCCATGGAACTTGTTAGGGAAATATTGAGGCAAAAAGTGCTGAAGACTTCATACTTGAATTCTATGATTTAGAAAATATTTATAGTATTCTGGTCTTGTAGGCCACAAAAAAGCCAGTAATTACACATGAAAAATTAACTATACATTGGTAATTGTATTTATTTAATTAGTGTATTTATTTATTATCAGAGAACCCTTCTGCTCTGGCTTATGATGAAGCTGGAGATTTAACATGGGTCCTTTGGTGCTTCAGGCTTAAAAGACTCTGAATAACTATTGTACTGTCACCCCAGCCCCTTACTGATAGTTATTTTTTATGTAACAACAATAGTGCAAATAAAAGCAAAAGAAATAATTGTAATGATGGAAAACTAAATGCGTCTGCATAAACAACTAGCAGAAAAGACAGCATGCAGCAAAGAAAAATACATTGTCAAGTCACATATCTGATAATGGATTAAGACTCAAACCATAAAAATTCATACAAAATAAACAGCAAAAACAATTGATTTTAAAAATGAGAAGAGGAACTAAAGAGGCTTTTTTCAAAGAAATAACACAAACCGTAAGTGTATAAAAATATGTCAACATCAATAATAATTCTCAAGGAAATGCTAGTGAAGATTTTCATCTTAGCTCTTAGAATAGGTAGCAAAAAAACAATGTTTGTAAGGGTCAGAAAAAAAAAAAGAAAAACACTTGCGTAGTGTAATGTATTAACGCCTTGGGAGTCAGGTGGTAGTGCAGCAGGTTAAGCGCACTTGGCATGAAGCACAATGACTGGCCTAAGGGTCCCAGTTCGAGCTCCCGGCTCCCCACCTGCAGGGGAGTCGCTTTGCAAGTGGTGAAGCAGGTCTGCATGTGTCTATCTTTCTCTCCCCCTCTCTGTCTTCCCCTCTTCTCTCCATTTACCTCTATCCTATCCAACAATGACAACATTAATAACAACAATAATAACTACAACAATAATAATAAGGGCAACAAAAGGAAATAAACAAATATAAAAATTTGTTAATGTCTCAATAAAGTGAAAAAAAGAGAAAAGACAACTATTGCAGTCATTATGGAAAACAGTATGAATGATGCTTAAAAATGAAAAATGTAGCTATTATATGATACAGAATCTTGCTTCTTTATAAGGAAAGGAAAGAAGAATAGAAGAATATGAAACAGAGAGTTCCATTCCCCAAGTTTACTGTAACATTATACATGACCAACAAGATATGGAGACAACAGAGAAATACATAAAAATATACAAATACATATATGACTATCATATCTATATATTTCTAATCTAAGATTATTAAGTCAGAAGAAAGAAGAGAATTCTACCATTTGAAATAATATCAGTGATTCTAGGAAACATTTTATAATTGCAATGAGACAGAGACAAATGCTGTAAGAGATTGCTTATAAAGAGAGGACAAAAATTCAGAACTCAGAAATACAGAGATGTATAGGAATGGGGGAGATGTGGAGATATTAGTATTTATTAAGAAATGCAAAGTCTTAGTAAGATAAATTCAGGGTGCCTCCTGTACAGCATTCCAGTGACACTTTGATAAGAATAAACCTTACATGTTCTCACCACAGAAAATATATTATAATTTTATTTTTTAATATTTTTAATGTTATTTGTTTATTTTATTTGATAGAAATTTAGAGGACTATAAAAGGTGGGGCTATGGAGAAGCAGCAGCTGTGTTTCTCTCCTCTCCTCTCCTCTCCTTGGTCAACTATGAATACCAAAAGAAATCATCTCCGAACGAAATAAGGCAGGACTAGAATGACTTTAGGACCCATCAAACCACCGATGAGTGCAAATACTTGTGACTCCTGGACAGAGAGGAGCCTAGGGAGAGATGATGTGGCTGGTAACAGTCTAGCATTTTACCAGTTGAGGCACCACCTCCAGTCTGTTTTAGCAACAAAAAGACTTCTGAAGAGAGGAGAGGACTCCCCTAAGATTCACCAAATATAACTGTGGGTCTCCATTGCTACTGCCCTCAGAGGCTGGAGCAGCACGAGGGAGGCTCTGTGCTGACCCCAGGGGACAGAGAACTAACCTGGAAATTTAGAAGATCTGCACCTTGGTGGCCTAGCCATTGGGCTGTTTTTTGGGGGCCTTTCCACATAATTCTCTTGATGAAAACATAGTGAATAGTTGCCTCAGAACCTACAGAGTATAACCAGGACTTATTTAGAAACTCACAGGGTCCAGCAGTGCTGCCTGGCTTAGTACAGAAGCTGAATTGAGCCTGGAACTTTGGATCCTTGGGGTGTGAGAGAGTCTTTGCATAACCACTGTATTATCTCTTCCCCAATCTCCTTAATCTCCTGGTCAGGAGTGATGGATTAATGCCAGGCTAGTGTTGTGGGTGTTTCTTCCTAGGCATGTGCTCTCTGGGTTGAAGAGAACTTGACCAGAGCCAACCTTGGCTGCTGCTTACTCAGTGATGTGCGAAAGAGACCAGGAACTTGTGGAAGAGCGGGAATGCAATGTCTTTATTATTCTTCTTCTAGCGTTTGCCCTTTTTCCGTAGCCAGTCAACAGCGTCAGGTTGAAAGCTGTCAGGAGCTGCTTGTTGCTGGCTTTGAAAGTGACTGGGATCCATGTGGATTCAGTCGGCTAGGACGGATCGTCAGTTTCCCCAATGAATAGGTACTCACGGGATGCACCACGAGAAGGTCGATCCAATGTCTTTATTGATCAGAAACAATGCTTTTATATATATCTTTAACTGGAAGTGGCAAGTGGGAAAAGAAATGGCTAGGAGAGGGGGTGGAGAAAAGAGTGTGAAGGTATAAAGCTTCCATAGCAGCTGTTGCGAAGGTTTTAACCAGTGGTATGAACCAATACCCTGCAGGCAGGGCGGGTCTCAGGCAAAACAATGATTATGTAAATAGACCATAGCATCAGAGCAGGGAGGCTGCCTGACAGATTAAATTAAGAAGTCTCAGGATTCCATACCCTACAGGGAAGAAAAAGAACAAAAGAGGCTTTTAAGCCACTGTGTTGCAACTCAGGGATTAAAATAATATTGAAACAATTGTCAATTTCCTCAGCTGTGAACCCTTTAAGTAACTTACTTTAAGTAACAAGTCAATGCAGGCAAGAGTGATCAGTAATTTGAATAGTACTGAGAGGGGGACCTCATAACATATTATATATAATGGTTAAGACAAGAAGAAGAAATAATGGAGAAATTAACCAGGACAAGAGTCCTGCTAAAATTTCCCCCAACAGCTGAAGCACAAAATAGTGAGATCTACATCCAAACACTAGGTAAGGAAATAATCACAGGAGTGAGTAAAGAGAGTGGAAGAATTGTCATCAGAAATGCAGAAACAACATATGACACTCTGGAAGGAAACACAAATTATCTCAAAGTTATTAGGGAGCTGAAAGCTGAAACAGCTGTGCTATGAACACAACTAGTTGAAGAAGCTAAAACAGTATCAGAAGAGGGTAACAAAATAGATGAACTCCAGAAAGCAGTAGAGGGTAGAGGGTAGAGAGAATAGAATCAATGAGGCTAAAGACAGAATTAGCAAGATTGAGGCTGAATTACAGACAACTAAAAAGGAAGTAAGAGATCTCAAAAAGAGATTAAAAGATACTGAAAACAACAACAACAGAGACATATAGGATGACATAAAAGAAATCATGTACACATTATTTGCTTACCAGAGGAAGAAAGAGAGGGAAGGGAAGAAAGCATACTTTAGGACATAATAGCTGAGAACTTCTCTAGTCTAGACAGCATAAAAGACAAAGGTTCAAGAAGCTCATAGTGTCCCAAACAGAATTAATCCAGACTTAAATACACCAAGACACATCATATTTACATGGAAAAGAAGAAGGATAAAGAAACGACCCTGAAGGCTGCAAGAGAGAAACAAATAGTCACCCACAGAGGAATTCTCACAAGATTAGCAGCAGTCTTCTCCACATAAACACTACAGGCCAGAAGAGAATGGCAAGATATCTATCAAGTGCTCAGTAAGAAAAGATTTCAATCAAGACTACTGTATCCTGCTAGACTGTCAATCAGACTAAATGGAGGCAGAAAAACCTTTTCAGACAAGCAACAGATGAAATAATCAAGTATCACAAAGCCTGCCCTAAGAGAAGTTCTGAAATGTCTCCTATAAACAGTAAGACCACCAAAATAGGCCACATATCAGAACACTCTAAAAATCTACAAGAATGACATTAAAATACCTTCAATCTTTGATATCAATAAATGTCAATGGCCTGGATTCACCTATTAAATGGCACAGAGTAGGAAGATGTACCAGAAAACACAACCCAACAATATGCTGTCTACAGGAAACCCACCTAACTCAACAAGACAATCACAGACTCAAAGTGAAAGCATGGAGAACTACTATACAAGCCACTGGCCCACAAAACATGGCAGGAACATCTATTTTCATATCTAATAAGATAGAACATAAAATAAATAAAATTTAAAAAGACAGGGATGGACACTACTTAGTGCTCAGAGGATCAGTCAATCAAGAGGACTTAACAATTATTCACGTCTATGCACCAAATGAGAAGTCATCTAAATACACCAAATATCTACTGAAAGAGCTACAGCAATATATTAACAGCAAAACAGTCACAGTAGGGGAATTCAACACCCCACTCTCTCAGCTTGACAGATCATCCAGGCAGAAAATCAATAAAGACACAAGGGAGCTAAATGAGGAGATAGATAAAGTAGAACTATTGGGCATTTTCAGAGTCATTCACCCCAAGAAAATGGAATGCACATTCTACTCACATCCGCATGGGTCTTTCTGAAGGATAGACCATATGTTAGGCCACAAAGACAGCATCAGCACATTCAAGATCATTGAAATTATCCCAAACAGCTTATCAGACCACAGTGGAATTAAACTAACACTTAACAATCAACCAAAGATTAGTAATAGTCCCAAAATGTGGAAGCTCAACAGTACACTCCTTAACAACTACTGGGTCAAACAGGAAATAAAGGATGAAATCAAAATGTTTTGAGAGTTCAGTGAAAATAAAGACAGAAGCTATCAAAATATTTGGGACATAGCTAAGGCAGTACTGAGAGGGAATTTCATAGCCATACAAGCATACATTAGGAAACAAGAAAACACACAAATCAACAGACTGATTGCACATCTTAAAGACCTAGAAGTAGAAGAACAAAGGAACCCTAAAGCAACCAGAAGGACAGAAATAACTAAAGTTAGGGCAGAAATCAATAATACTGAAAATAAGAAAACCATACAAAAGATCAGTGAAAGAAAACTTTAGTTCTTTGAAAGAGTGAAAAAAAAACCAACAAACCTTTAGCCAGACTCACAAAACAAAAAAGGGAGAAGACCCAAATAAATTGGACAGTAATGAAAGAGGAGATATCATAACAGACATTGCAGAAATTCAACATATCATGTGAGGCTTCTATGAACAACTATATGCCACCAAGCTAGAGAACCTGGAAGAAATTAATGATTTCCTAGGTACATACCAACTTCCAAAACTAAGTTATGAGGAAGTAGATAACATGAACAGGCCCATCACAGCTAATGAAATTGACATAGTTATCAAAAATCTTCCCCAAAATAAAAGTCCTGGACCAGATGGTTTTACAAATGAATTCTATAAAAACTTCAAGAAAGAATTAATAACTCTACTTTTAAAATTCTTCCAGAAGACACTGTAATACTCCCTTTCAGCTTCTATGAAGCCAACATCACTCTGATACCAAAAGCAGATATGGACACAACCAAAAAAGAAAACTGCAGACCAATATCTCTGATGAATACAGATGCTAAAATATTGAACAAAATTATAGCTAACCAGATACAGCAGTATATTAAAAATATTGTTCATCATGACCAAGTGAGGTTTATCCCAGGGATGCAAGGTTGTTTTAATATATGTAAATCAACCAATGTGATCCACCACATCAATAAAAGCAAGACTAAAATCACATGGTCATATCAATAGAAAAAGCCTTTGACAAAATGCCACATCCCTTTATTATCAAAACACTGCAAAAAATGGGAGTATATGGAAAATTCCTCAATGGTGAAAAACTGGAAGCATTTCCCCTCAGATAAGGTACTAGACAGGGCTGCCGACTATCACCATTATTATTCAACATATTGTTGAAAGTTCTTGCCATAACAGTAAGACAGGAGCAAGGAATTAAGGGGATACAGATAGGAAGAGAAGAAGTCAAACTCTACCTATTTTCATGTCATGATACTATACACAGAAAAACCTAAGGAATCCAGCAAAAAGCTTTTGGAAATCATCAGGCAATACAGTAAGTTGTCAGTTTACAAAATTAACATTCAAAAGTCAGTGGCATTCCTCTATGCAAACACTAAGTTGGAAGAATATGAATTCCAGAAATCAATTCCTTTTACTATAGCAACAAAACAATAAAATATGTAGAAATAAACCTAACCCAAAAAGTGAAAGACTTGTATACTAAAAATTATGAGTCACTACTAAAGGAAATGGAAAAGGACACAAAGAAGTGGAAAGATATTCTATATTCATGGGTTGGAAGAATTAACATCATCAAAAAGAATATACTAACCAGAGCCATATACAAATTTAATGCTATCCCCATCAAGGTCCAAACAACAACTTTTAGGAGAATAGAACAAATGCTGCAAATGTTTACCTGGAACCAAAAAAGAACCAGAATTGACAAAACAATCTTTAAAAGAAGGAACAAAACTGGAGGCAACACAATACCAGATCTCAAATTGTACTGTAGGTCCATTGTCATCAAAATGCTTAGTACTCCAAGACACATTGACCAGTGGAATAGAATTGAGAGGCCAGAAGTAAGCCCCCGCACCTATGGACATCTAATCTTTGACAAAGTTGCCCAGACTATTAAATTGGGAATTCAGAGTCTCTTCAACAAATGTTGGAAAAAATGTATTGAAACATGCAGAAGAATGAAACTGAACCACTATATTTCACCAAATACAAAAGTAATTTCCAAGTGGATCAAGGACTTGGATGTTAGACCACAAACTATCAGATAATTAGAGGAAAATATTGGCAGAACTCTTTTCTGCATAAATTTTAAAGACATAATTAAATGAATCCAACTACAAAGAAGACTAAGGCAAGTAGAAACCTATGGGACTACATCAAATTAAAAAGCTTCTGCACAGCAAAAGAAGCCACTACCCAAACCAAGAGACCCCACACAGAATGGTAGAAGATGTTTAAATGCCATATATCAGACAAGAGTTTAATAACCAAAATATATAAAAAGCTTGCCAATCTCATCCACAAGAAAACAAATAACCCCATCCAAAAATGGGGACATGGACTGAATATTCACTACAGAAGAAATCCAAAAGATAGAGAAACACATGAAAAACACATGAAAAAATGTTCCAAGTCTTTGTCAGAGAAATGCAAATCAAAACAACGAGATACCACTTCACTCTTGTGAGAATGTCATACATCAGAAGATGTAACAGCAACGGATGCTGGAGAAGTTGTGGGGTCAAAGGATCCCTCATGCCCTGCTTTAGGAATGTAATTTGTTCCAGCCTCTGTGGAGAACAGTCTGGAGAACTCTCAGAAGGCTAAAAATGGACCTAC
The DNA here is from genome assembly GCF_950295315.1 of Erinaceus europaeus. Classification (NCBI taxonomy): domain Eukaryota; kingdom Metazoa; phylum Chordata; class Mammalia; order Eulipotyphla; family Erinaceidae; genus Erinaceus; species Erinaceus europaeus. Next base: position 88,772,621 of record NC_080169.1, read on the forward strand.
CCTATGATCCTGCAATTCCTCTCCTGGGGATATATTCTAAGGCACTCAACACACCATCCAAAAAGATTTTTGTACACATATGTTCTTAGCAGCACAATTTGTAATAGCCAAAATCTGGAAGCATCCCAGATGTCCAACAACAGATGAGTGGCTGAGCAAGATGTGGTATATATATATATATATATAATGGAATACTACTCAGCTATAAAAATGGTGACTTCTCTGTTTTCAGCCCATCTGGGATGGAGCTTGAAAAAACCATGTTAAGTGAAATAAGTCAGAAACAGAATACTGAATACAGGATGATCTCACTCTAAGGCAGAAGTTGAAAAACAAGATCAGAAGAGCAAAAACAAGGAGAACCTGAACTGGAATTTGCATATTACACCAAAGACTACGTCTAAATCCTAATACTTAGAACCTGTGTATCTTGCTTTATTTGAATTGAAAGAGTTTGCAGATGCAACTAATTATGAACTTTGAGATAAAATGTGTTCAATAGTTTTCATATGGACCTCAATTCAAAAATGCATAACTATAAGACACACAGAAGACAAACACAAAAATGAAGCCTTAAAATAAAAGTGGCAGAATTTGTAATGAATGAACTAAATGAATTAATCAGTCACCAGAAACCGTGAGTGTCTTGGCAGTGAGTTGTCTCTAGAGTCTGTGTAGGTGTGCCCTGTACACATCTTGGGTTTGGATACTGACCTCCAGACTGATATGATTCAGATTGAATAAGCATCCGCATCTGTTTTATTCTGCACATTTTAAAAAGCCATTTGCTTGATATTTGGATCTTTTTAAAATGGGAATTATTGTCCAGTAAAATTGCTTTCATTACTTCACTCCTTGTATGTGTGTGCAAACACACATACACACAGAATAGATAGCATCTATCTATATATTTACATCTATATGTGTGCATGCGCGTGCACACACATGTTTATATGAACACGCCATAATGTTAAGAATTTGTAGAACTGCAAAGAAATATTATTTGTGATTATTTTTATAGCTATAGTTTCATGCTTCTTAGTATTAAACTTAATGTTAGCTTCCCGGGGCTGCCATTAAAATATATCATGAATGGAGCCTTAAGAAGCAGAAATGTACTGTACTATGGATCTGAAGGCCCTATGTCTGAGATCAAAGTTTTTGTTTGCCTCTGGAGGGTTGTCAGGGGCAATCTATAGCATGCTGCACTCTTAATCTCTGTTGATTTCCCAACATGTCTTTGACAAGCCTGGTTTTTGTTTGTTTGTTTGTTTGTTTGTTTTGTTGTTTGATTTACTCTTGGCTTCACTTCCTAACTTCCTAGAAGGTGCCTTGGCTCTTGTCCCTTCAGTTTTAGAGTCCTCCCTGCCTCCGCCCCCCCTTATCATTTTTTTAAAATTTCTTTATTGGGGAATTAATGTTTTACATTCGATAGTAAATACGATATTTTTTACATGCTACTCTCTTAATCTGTTAGTTTGCCAACATGTCTTTGACAAGCATTGTTTTTAAATGCATAAACCCGATCAGTCATGATATTCACATGACATTTTCGCTGTGTACTATCTATATTCAAATTTAATTTATTCATATTGGGTTTATGACCCACTCTATTTAACTTCCCTTGTGTAATCTTTATTTCTATATTAGGCTTATTCTGAGGTCCTAAGGATTAAGGATCCCAGTTCGAGCCCCCAGCTCCCCCCTGCAGGGGAGTCCCTTCACAGGCAGTGAAGCAGGTCTGCAGGTGTCTATCTTTCTCTCCCCCTGTCTCCCTTCCTCTCTCAATCTCTCTCTCTGTCCTATCCAACAACAATAATAACCACAACAATGATAGAACAACAAGGGCAACAAAAGGGGAAACAAATGGTCTCCAGGAGCAATGGATTCGTGGTGCAGGCACTGATCCCCAGCAATAACCCTGGAGGCAAAAACAAAACAAAAAAAACTTGTAACATATGTATGTTTGGTGACCACCATTTACCACATGACACTGGAGAAAATATGCCATCTAAACTGCATAAAAGAAACTATTTTATGTTACAATTTTTACATAGGTTAAGAAATTATAGAAATGGTATATCTTTTCGCATAGAGATATTTATGATTGGAAAGAGAATGAATTGGTATAGAGCTATTTGTAAATTCACTTTTTTTTTTTCTGGTGCCGAAGCTTACCATTATAAGAATTATCACTTCAATGAGAGACAATAAACATTGAAGCAAGTATCTGTAATTGAAACAGAGACTGTTAGTACAGTCCTTCCTATACTTGCAGTGGGTTTATGTATATATAAACTCATAATTTGTTGAAAATTATGCAGTGTCCTGAAAATAGATTTTGCATACCTGACATAATGAACACAATAGCTTACTTAGGTGAGTCAGTTTTACACATGCTCAGATCATCTACTTGAGCATACAGATGGGTAAAATGATCTAGCATACAAATTTATTTATAATAAATCATTGAATAAATCATTCAATTTAAAATAATATTTGCCAACATTGAAAAACAGATTTTTTTAGGTTTCCACCATTACCATGCATAATTAAGAGCACACTGGGAGGGGCCAGGTGGTGACAGAACCTGTTGAGTATACACACTTTGGCATACACAAGATCCCAGTCAGGTTCAAACTCCTGGTCCTGGCCCCTGTCTGCTGAGGATAGGATGGGTGGGGAATGGAGTTTCAAGAGCAGTGAGACAGGGCTGCAGGTCTTTCTTTTTCTCCTCTCTCAATTTTCTCTTTGTCTATGAAAAAAAAAAAAGATGGGGGAGGGCAAGTGGTGATGCACTCAGCTGAGCACACTTTGCAGTGCTCAAGGACCATGGCTCTAAGCCTTGGTCCTCACCTGCAGGGGGACAGCTTTTTTTTTTTTTTTTTTGCCTCCAGGGTTATTGCCAGGGCTCAGTGCCTGCACCATGAATCCACTGCTCCTAGAGGCCATTTTCTCCCTTTTCTTACCTTTGTTGTTTTACCATTGTTGTGGTTATTATCATCGTTGTTATTGATGTCATCGTTGTTGGATAGGACAGAGAAAAATGAAGAGAGGAGGGAAGACAGAGAGGGAGAGACAAAGATAGACACCTTCAGACCTGCTTCACTGCCTGTGAAGTGACTCCCCTGCAGTTGGGGAGCCAGGGGCTCGAACCAGGATCCTTCCACTGGTCCCTGCGCTTTGTACCACGTGTGCTTAACCCACTAGCTACCACCCGACCCCCAAGGGCACAGCTTTATGAGTGATGAAGCAGTAATATAAGTATCTCACTTTTTCTTTCCATATGTATCTCCCCCTACTCTATGCTTTATGACTGTATTTAATAAAAAAAATTATATAAAAAAACAAACTATAAGGAAAGGTTACCAGGAGTAATAGAGAAAGGTCACCAGGAGCAATAGACTTCTTGTGTAGGCAAGACCCAGTGATAAGCCAAGTGAGGGAAAAAACAAAAACAAAAACATGGGCCTGACAAATATTTGAAGCATTGAAAAGAAATTGTGCAGTGGTAGGTATTGCTGTTACAACAACAGGATAATCAATCTGATATGGCTTGTTAATACTTGATAGACAACACTATTGCTCTGATAACTTGTTGATGCCTCACCAAGCTTAGTGCTCTTCAGGGAGATCAGGTTTCATCACGTCATTACACTGTTCATTGTAGCTCATGGGCTGTTTACTCTCAAGATCTTATATGACTGACTAGTAGCTGTTGCTCATTGCTGCTAGCCTGAAGCAGAAGGGAGTAAAGTACTATATAGTATTAGCCCAATAAATACCAAAATTCAAAGATTGAACTCATTTACATATTTTTTATTTATAATTTTATTGGGGGGTCATGTTTTTATGGTATAGTTGTTGACACATGGGTAAAATTTCTTATTGTCTTGTGATAGGTGTCTGCAAGACACTCTCAGTTTCCACCAGGATTATCACTGGAGCTCAGTGTCTGCATGATGACTCCACTGCTTCCTGTGACCATTTTCCCTCTTTTATTTCATTGTCTTTCTAATAGAGATAGAGAGACATAAGGAGGGAGTGAGGGAAAAAATTAAAAATAATGTCTCTGCTCCACTGTGTGAGCAAAACACCTGACTCTAACCTCATTACTTATTATCAAGTACCTTATTTTGAGCATCTGATAATCACCGTAAAATAACAATCTACCAGGTCTAGAGATCAAGTCAACAGTTTCCTAAAGTCTATCTTTTTTTCCTTTCACTATCACTGAAATAGTGCTGTACTCTTCAAATTTTCTACAAAGTTTATTCCTTTTACTTTGTTGAGTTATAGTCTCTATAATTAGCTCAGGCAGTTAACTTCACATTGCTCTTTCCTCAGCAGTAAATATTAAAGTTTATAAAATTCTTTGTTTATATCAAAAATGACAGCAGCATAAAAGGGTTCCTCTGTCCCCACAACCTCTCCAGCATTTGTTGCTGCTGTCCTTTTTGATGTATGCCATTCTTACAGGAGTGAGGTGGTATCTAATGTTGTCTTAATTTGCATTTCTCTGACAATCAGTGATCTAGAGCAGTTTTTCATATGTTTGTTAGCCTTTTGGATCTCCTCTGTAGTGAATGTTTTGTTCATATCCTCTGCCCATTTTTGGATGGGGTCATTTGCTTTTCTGGTGCTATTTGCTGAGCTCTTTATATATTTTGGTGATTAGTTTCTTGTCTGATGTATGGCATGTGAAGATCTTCTCCCATTCTATGAGGGGTCTCTTTGTTTGTTTAATCGTTTCTTTGGATGTGGACAGCAGTCTGGAAAACTCTCAGAAGGCTAGACATGGACCTTCCATATGATCCAGTAATTCCTCTCCTGGGGTTATACCCCAAGGACTCCATAACACCCAACCAAAAAGAGGTGTGTACTCCTATATTCATAGCAGCACAATTCATAATAGCTAAAACCTGGAAGCAACCCAGGTGCCCAACAACAGATGAGTGGCTGAGAAAGCTGTGGTATATATACACAATGGAATACCATGCAGCTATCAAGAACAATGAGCCCACCTTCTCTGACCCATCTTGGACAGAGCTAGAAGGAATTATGTTAAGTGAGCTAAGACAGAAAGGTAAAGATGAGTATGGGATGATCCCACTCATCAACAGAAGTTGAGTAAGAAGATCTGAAAGGGAAACTAAAAGCAGGACCTGACCAAATTGTAAGTAGGGCACCAAAGTAAAAACCCTGTGGTGAGGAGTAGACACACAGCTTCCTGGGCCAGTGGGGGATGGGAGTGGGTGAGAGGGATGGGTCACAGTCTTTTCGTGGTGGGAATGGTGTTTATGTACACTCCTAGTAAAATGTAGTCATATAAATCGCTAGTTAATTAATACGAGAGGGGGAAAATTAATTGTATGTCTCGAAGTTTTTCAAAACACAAACTGAATCTTTTCAATATATAGGCTGTGTAATTGAGATGCAGACTCTCTCAAAAGCCTAGACCAAGTAGATCAGAAGCAACCAATAGCACAGCTATATACAAGATACTGGGTACTGTGCAGCAAACCCTAACAAAAGGACTTTTCAAAGTTAACCCAATTACCAAATAATGTGATAACTAACTATCGATTGTCTTTTTGAACCCTAAGACAGCAGGAACCTCACATCTCCACTATAGAGCCTCTACTTCCCCCAGTCCTGGAACCCTTGAATAGGGCCCACTTTCCCATATGCCTCTCCCAATCCATATCAAATAATATGGCATCTGCCGATCACAACCTAACCAACACAACAATTACCACCTCAACATGCTTCACTTCAGACTGTGTCCAGAGACTTCACGTGTGGAATGACAACCCTTCAACTTCATTACTCGGGTGAGACCTTTCCTTTCATAGTATACTCTAATTCCATCTCAGTTGGTTCACTTTCTAACAAAGTCCCAAAACCTAGATATATACCAATTTCTGTGAGAGAGAGCATATGTTCACACGTATCCGTAAACTACTGCAAAATATATGCCTGAAAGCAGAAGTGCACTAGAGTTTGCAGTGAGTACCCCCCTAACATTTCCTCTCCACTGTTCCAAGCTTTGGGTCCACGATTGCTCAACAATTTGTTTGGCTTCGTATGTTAACTCTCATTTCAGTCACCAGGTTCCAGATGTCATCAGGATGCCGGCCAGGCTTCCCTGGACTGAAGACCCCACCAATGTGTCCTGGAGCTCTGCTTCCCCAGAGACCCACCCTTCTAGGAAATGAGAGAGGCAGACTGGGAGTATGGACCGACCAGTCAACGCCCATGTTCAGCGGGGAAGTAATTACAGAAGCTAGACCTTCTACCTTCTGCAATCCACAATGACCCTGGGTCCATGCTCCCAGAGGGATGGAGAATGGGAAAGCTATCAGGGGAGGGTGTGGGAAATGGTGTTTGGGTGGTGGGAATTGTGTGGAATTGTACCCCTCGTACCCTATGGTTTTGTTAATTAATCCTTTCTTAAATTAAAAAAAATAAAATTAAAAATTAAAATTAAAAAAAAAGAATAGGAAAGCTATCAAGGAAGGGGATGGGATATAGAGATCTGGTGGTGGGAATTGTGTGGAGTTGTACCCCTCCTATCCTATGGTTTTGTTAATGTCTCCTTTTTAAAATAAATAAATAAATAAATAAATACATAAATTTTTAAAAAAGAATAGGAAATATATCAAGAAAGGGGATGGGATATGGAGTTCTGGTGGTGGGAATTATGTGGAGTTGTACCCCTCTTATCCTATGGTTTTGTCAGTGTTCCCTTTTTATAAATAAAAAGAAAGAGAAAAAAAATGACAGCAGCAAAAAATGCTGGAGAGGTTGTAGGGACAATGGAACCCTGCTACACTGCTGGTGGGAATGTAAATTGTTCCAACCTCTATGAAGAGCAGTCTGAAGATCTCCCACAAGGCTAGAAATAGACTTCCCATATGACAAAGTAATTTCTGTCCTAGGGATATCTTCTAAGGACTCCATAACACCTAAATAAAAAGATATGTGTGCACCTATATATGATAGTAGCACAATTCATAATAGCTAAAACCTGGATGCAAACTAGGTGCCCAATAACAGATAAATGGTTGTGAAATCTTTGGTATATTTACACTATTGAATACTATGCAGCTATTAAGAACAATGATCTTGAATAGAGCTAGAAGGAATTAAGTTAAGTAAGATAAGTTAGAAAGACAAAGATGAATATGGGATGATCCCACTCATAAACAGAAGTTGAGAAAGAAGAACAGAAAGGGAAACTCAAAGAAGAATCTCTGGGTGGAAGGTGAGGGTAGTTGTTCAGCTTCACTGGAAGGAGGCATACAGACTCTTGGTGGTGGGAATATTGTTAATATACACTTCTAATAATTTACAGTCTCGGGGGGCAGGTTGGGATGGGACACAGTCCTTTAGTGGTGTTTATCTACAATCCTATTAACTGGTAGTCATATAAATCACTAATTAATAATGAAGGGGAAAATTGATTGCATGTCTCAAAATTTTTAATTTACAGACCTAATGCATAGGCTAAGTCTTTGAAATCTTGACTCACCTAAGAGCTTAGACCAGGGAGAACAGAAGAAACCTGTGGTATTACTCTATAAGACACAGTTATATACAAATAATGCCAAAGGAAATAAATTATGGTGATGTTGTGTATGATATAGCACATCCTAACAAAGGGGTTTTCAAAGTTAAACCAATTACCAAATAATTTGATTATAGCGATAACTGTCTATTGCCTTCTTAAATCCTAAGACAGCAGGAACCTCCTGCTTCCTCTATAGAGCCTATATTTCCCCCAGACCTGGAACCTCTACAGTGAGGCTCACTTTCCCGCATGCATCTTTCAATTCATACCAAATGATATTGCATCTGCTGACCTCAACCTAATCAACACAATGAATATCACCTCAGCATGCTCCACTGCAGACTGTGTCCAGAGACATCAGGTGTAGAATGTCAACCTTCATCCTCATTACTCAGGTGAGACCCTTCCTTTCTCATAGGATTCTCTAAATCCATTTCAGGTGGTTCACTTCCTAACAAAGTCCCAAAACCTAGATATAGCCCAGCTCCCATGAGATAGGGCATATGCTCACATGTATCCATTATTTAGGGCAAAATATATACCTGAAAGCAAAAGTGCACAATAGTTTGCAGTGAGTCAGCATATGCAGCACACAAATAGAAAGACCTAAAAAGACACCATAAAGTTCCTAATGAAATAGTCTCTACTTAGACTTAGACAACCTCCTCACCTACTTGCTATTACACTTCCCTCAGTCACTACAAAGGTAACTTTATCAAAGTAAGGGCTATACAAGCTGAATAAGGTCAACAGACTGGCATACTTCATTGAGGACTCTTTAGTCACTATCAGGCCACTCCATGAGCAGGGGCCCTATTTGGGAAGCTCTGAGCTTCCAAAACAGACATGATGGGCCTTGGACCTGGAATAAATCCCTCTCTCCATTATTACTGGTCATCTCTATCAGGAAGAACACAACAGAGCCCTTTGTGGGCCCTCATATGACCTTACCCTCAACTTGGACCAACGAAGGTTAAAAAACGTTCCATCCTCTAAAGGGAATCTGGACAACAAACTCTATGTTTCACCTGAGAAAGATGGGTTCTGAAAGTGGGGCAACTTGGAATGTTTCTTCTCATGACCACAGAATGTGAGCTCAGATCTTCAGGGATGCAGAGGTCACATAGGTTCCTAAGCTAAGTATGGGTCCCAGATAAGATCATATCAGTAGGATTTACAGTCAATAATATTTATCTACCTTTTCCAAATTTGGGAGCTACTCTCTTCCCTGATCCAGCTTTCAGTTCTTTTTTCCATCCATGACATCATCTTCCCAGACGATAACTTGGATCCACCTGCATATCAGATGTTAGGTTCAGAAAAATAAATAAAAGAGCTAGTATAGTCATGGACCCTTTGGAATATAACTAAAATAGGTCTACAATCTACAAAACAGACCCCCCAACTCTTTATGTGCACCTTTACAGCTTTTAGGATCATGATTAGTCAACAATTTGTATGGATTTATATGTTAAATCTTTTTTCAGCCACCAGGTTCCAGATGCTAACATGATGCCAACCAGACTTCCCTAGACAGACAACCACATCAATGTGTCCTGGAGCCCTGCTTCCACAGAGTTCTGCCCCACTAGGGAAAGAGAGAGAGAGTTTGGGAGTATTCATCAACCTGTCCATGCCCATGTTCAGCAGGGAAGCAATTACAGAAACCAGACCTTCCATCTTCTGTACCCCATAATGACCCTGGGTCCATACTCCCAGAGGGATAAAGAATAGGAAAACTATCAGGGGAGGGGATGGGATACGGAGTTCTGGTGGTGGGAATTGTGTATAGTTGTACCTTTTTTATCCTATGATTTTTTTCAGTGTTTCCTTTTTATAAATAAAAATTAATAAAAATTACTTAGAGTCTCACAATATTTAATTAATATGAGAAAAGAAAAATTAATTGAATGCCTCAAACATTTTGATACATAGACCATAGCATGATATGTTCCTTTAGTCTAAGCACTTAATACTTCAGATTGGGTGTTTTTTTTATTATTGTTGTAGTTATTTTTGTTGTTGTTATTAATGTCATCATTGTTATATAGGACAGAGAGAAATGGAGAGAGGAGAGGGATACAGGGGGGAGAAAGACAGACACCTGCAGACTGGCTTCACCGCCTGTGAAGAGATTCCCCTGCAGGTGTGGATCCAGGGGCTCAAACTTGAACCCTTATGCCAGTCCTTGCACTTTGTTCCATGTGCGCTTAACTGGCTGTGCTACCGCCTGATTCCCTCAGACTGAATTTTAACAGTTGGCTCAAATTGTTAATATATTTCTAATAATGATTGGTTCTTTTGACACATTAAATCTCCTAAAAGTTTAGACCAGGGAGAACACAGAAGCATCTGGTGACATTACTTTATCACATACAGCTATATATAAATAGCATAAAAGGATATACATTATGGTGAGGTCTAGTATGATACAGCAAATCCTAACAATGGCATTTTAAAAGTTAACCCAATTGCCAAATAATTTGGTCATAGCAATAAGTATATATTGCCTTCTTCAACCCTAAGACAGCAGCAGCTTTCTCTATAAAGCCCATACATCTCCCAATCTTGGAACCTCCAGGATAGGGTTCCACTTGCTGAGTGGTTCTCTCAAGTCATACCCTGATACTGCATCTGCTGATCCCAAACTAATCAATGCAACCAGTAACACCTCAGCATGCTTCACTTCAGACTGAGTCCAAAGATGTCAGGCATGGACTATCAACCCTTCAGCTTCATTACTCTGGTGACACATTTCCTTTCTCATAGGACTACTTAATCCCATTTCAGGTGGTGCAAATCTTAACAAAACTTCAAAACCTAGATATAGATCAGGTTCCATGAGATAGGGCATATGTACATGTATCCGTAACTTGGGGGAAATATGTATACTTTAAAGCAAATGTGCACAATAATTTGCAGTGAGTCAGTAAATGAAGCAAGAAAGCATAAAGATCTAAAAAGACACCTTAAAGTACCTAATGAAACAGTTTCTACATATACATAGATAATCTCCTCATCTACCTCCTATTATATCACCCTCAATTACTCCAAAGTTAACCTTGTTAATCAAAGTAAGGACTACATGAACTGAATAAGGGCAAGAGACCAACAGGGGGTCCTAAGATTCCCACACAGATTTGATGGGCCTAGCCTTCTAACAGATCCCTCTCACCACTTTCAATGGTCATCTCCTTCAGAAACAACATAATGGGCACCTTTGTAGGTCCATATAGGACCTTACCCTTAATATGGATCAACAATGGTAGGGAATATTCCATTCTACAAAGGGAGGTTGGACAACATACTCTCCCGATCACCTGAGGAATATGGGTTCTAAAATTAGTGCATCCTGGAATGTTCCTAGACAAGACCTCAGAATGAGAGCTCAGACCTACAGGTATGCAGAGGTTACATGGGCTCCTGTGCTTAATATGGAACCGGATGAAATTGGTGGGGTTTACAGTTAACAATATTTATATACTTTCCCCATATTTGGGAGCTACACTCTTCCTTGATTCAGCTTTCTAGTTCTTTTTCGAACTATGATATGACACCATCTCCCCAAAGAATATCTGGGTCAACATGCATATTAGATGTTAGGTAAAGGCAAACAATAGTAAATTAATGGATTCTTTGTAATATACCTAAAATAGACTAACTAGATTTTTCCAAAACAGAGATTACAAATCTTCAACTGCAATATTTTTGTCTTTAAGTTCATGATTAGTGGACAATTTGTTCTGCATTATATCTTAACTCTTTTCAGCCACCAGGTTCTAGATGCTACCATTACTTCCTTAGACAGAGGACCCCACCATGTGTCTTGGAGCCCTGTCTTCCTAGATCCCTGGCCCTAGGAAGGGAAAGAGAGACAGGCAGGGAGTATGGATTGACCTGCCGACACCCATGTTCAACGGAGAAACAATTACAGAAGCCAGACCTTCCACCTTCTGCACTTCACAATGATCCTGGGTCCATTTTTCCAGAGGGATAAAAAATAGGGAAGCTATCAAGGAAGAGGGTTGGATATGGAGCTCTGGGCCTAGGCATTGTGTAGAAATGTACCCCTCTTATCCTATAATCTTGTCAAAATTTTCATTTTATAAATAAAAATTATCAATGAATTTTCAAGAAAATATATTTGAATGTAATGTCTTCTGTAGGATGAATTTTGTTTGCTGTATTTTCACATAAAAATTAAACATTTTTGCATTTTTTTGTCAGTCAATCTATTGAACATTTGCTTCTTCTATGTCTTTTTCACAACCTAGCTGGTGTTTTCACAATAATCCCTCTATGTTCAAAAACACTTCTCTGCAATAACAAGGTAGGGATTTCGTCCTTGAAGTCAGTGAGACTATTTTATTTTAGAGATGAGTAGTTTCTTTTCCCTGCTCACATACAAAAGCCTACCAAGGTCAGAAAGAGCTGCATTAACTTTTAATGTTGCTCTTTTCTGAGTGACAAAGGGCACCAGGAATTAATGGTCTTAAGTACAAATAATCTCTCTGTGTACACATAGACAAACTATAAATGAACTTTTAGGGGTTGTTCCATAAAGGAATATTCAAAGCTATAAACTAATTAAACATCTGATTATATTACTAAATTGGTATCTTTATAGGTTTTTGTAACATGTATAATAGTCATTTTATTATATTTATGATTTCTGTAATCAGTACTGGCATTACCGTCAAAAGACTTTTGAATACAAACCACTTCATACTGACTGTACCTTTCCAGAAGTCTCAAGTTAGCAGGGAATTTTTTCTCTTGCTATATTTCAACATTCAGTCTGTTTTTTGTAATGGTGTCTTCTAAACTTTTAGTTTATTGTCAATTTTATATTTAATACTTTTGCCTCTCAATCAATTTTATATACATTTAAAACATAATTTCCACAAGATAGTGCATAGTACATTTCACAGTTTAGAAGATTAATTCATATTAGGGGCTGAGAAGTAGATCAGTCAGTATATTGCACACTCTACTGAGCATACAGGACCAAGTAGCAGCCTCTGGTCACTATGTAAAAGCACTTCCATGGGGGAAGCTTTATACAGATGGTGGAACAATGCTGTGCTAAAATAAAAGAAATAAAAGAAGGGCCTGCAAAATAATTTACTTGAATAGTATGCTGCTTTTTCATGTATGCAACCCAGGGTCAAGCCTGGCCATGGCTGCAATCAAGGACACTTTGTTGCTGTGGTTCCTCTCCCTTTCTACCTAAAAATAATGATGATGACAGAAGGAGTGAAGGGAGGAAAAGAGGAAGGAAGGACAGAAGGAAGGGAAGGAGGGAGGGAAGGAAGGAAGGAAGGAAGGCAAGAAGGAAGGAAGGAAAAAAAGAAGAGTAGACCAGGAGCATTAACATTACACAGGCACAGAGTTCCAAAAACAGCCTGGTGACTAAAACAAAGAAAATGATTAATTCATATAAAACTTATATTATATAATTTATAAGTTGTGAATACATAGAAACTAACCTTAAACATAGCAATTTTTATACTAAGAACATTTTGCAACTACATTATTTGTATTCCTTTTGATCCTGATATATATAGCATATATTTTAATTAAATGTTTAAAATAAATTTTATGGACCTCTAAAATAGATGATCTGAATAATGTGTCTGCTTTACCATGTGCATGACCTATATTTGTGCTTAACCCATACCATAATGGTTCATTCACTGCCCTGGCGAAGCTCTGATTACCAGCTCTAAACCCTGTCAGACGAGCCACTTCTCTCCATCCACAAACAGGGTACTGGCTTCTCAGGCTGGTTCACTGTTTCTCCACCCACTATCCACATTCCTCATCCTCTTGGGAAGAGTTACTAAGGAGCACTTTATAGCTATTTTCTCTCATATATACTTGTAGTATAAAGTTTTGATATGCTAATGCTGACACCTTAGAATTTCTCGCAGAAATAAGAAGCTTAGTGAATACTTTTAACTCATTATATGAGTTCAGTATTACTTTAAGGTTATAACAGGACAATGATGCTAAAAGAAAATTATAGACCATAGACATGAACAAAGACAAGATACTTTATAAATTATGAACTAATTAATCTCCCCAATACTATCCTTTGTATCTAAAGGAAAAATATCACTTTTTTATTGCTGAGTAGTACTCCATTGAGTACATGCCCTATAACATTTTTATCCACTGTTATTCAGTATAGTTATAGGCATCTTTGCCTCTGCAATCAGATAGCAAAGGGATGCAGACTGGGCTATGTACTCATAGTATGATGTATATGGACCTGCTCAAAGGATCCTGGTTCAAAGTCCTGGCTTCCCACATGCAGGGGCATGGCTTCAAATTGGTGAAGTAGGTCTGCAGGTGTCTCTGCCTTTCTCTGTCTATACCCTTTTCCCCTCTGAATTTCTATTTGCACTATCCAAAGAAATTGAAAAAAACGGTCACAGGAGCAGTAGATTCATAGTTTAGGCACTGAGCCCCAGCAATAATCCTGGAAGCAAAAAGAGAAAAAAAATAAAGAAAAGAAAAAGAAAGAAAAGAGAGATCAAACAACCTCTCTGCTGATGTCATGATAATATACCTAGATGACACCAAAGATCACACACACACACACACTCTGTCTCTCTGTCTCTCTGTCTCTCTGTCTGTCTCTCTCTCTCTCTCGGAAATAATTAGCAAATTCAGTACAGTGGCAGAATACAAAGTCAATATACAAAAATCTGCACCCTTTCAGTATATAAACAAGGAGTCAGAGGAAAGGTAAATAAAAGACTCAGTCCCATTTACAATAGAACCCATAAAGATAAAATACCTTGGGGTGAATCTTATCCTTTATAGGACCTTTACAGCAAAAATTGTAGGACTTTGATAAAAGAAATAGAGAAGGCCACACAGAAGTGGAAGAATACTTCTTGTTATTGGAATGGAAGAATAGACATTATTAAAATAGTAATTCTATTAAAAGCATTCTATTAAAATACTTTCAATGCAATCACTATCAAAATTCCAGTTTTAAAAAAATCAAACACTTTGTCCAAAAATTTGTGCTCCAAATTGCCAAAACACTTTTAAGAAAGAAGGGGATATGTGGAGGTATCATGCTCCCTGACTTCAGTTTATACTACAAAGCAACTGTAATTAAATAACATAGTATTGAAATAAAAAATGGATATTTGGAGCAAAGGACCAGAACTGAAAGGCCAGAAATGAGCCCACACATATACAATCACCTAAGATATGACAACAGGGAAAAAAATCATTTAATGAGGTAAAGAAGATCTATCCTAAGTCAGAAACAAAAGGATGAATATGGATGATCTCACTCATAGACAGAAGATGAAAAAACAAAGTCAGAAAGGAAAACACTAAACAGATCTTGAACTGGAGTTGGTGTATTGCACCAAAGTAAAGGACTCTGGGGTAGGGTGGAGGGTTCAGGTACTGGGACCTTATGGCAGAGGAGGACCTAGTGGTGGTTGAATTGCTATGTGGAAAACTAGGAAATGTTACGCATGTACAAAATATTTTATTTTACTATCAAATGTAAAGAAATAAATTTTAAATAAATAAATAATTTTAATAAAGAAATACAGAAATAAATTTTACAAAAGATCTCTTCACCAGATGGTGGAGAGGAAATTGGACAGCCATATGTAGAAAAGTGAAAGGAGACCACCACCTAATACCATACACCAAGGTCAAATAAATTGTATTAAAGATCTAGATAGTAGACTAGACACTCTAAAATTCGTAGAAGAAACTGTTGGTGACATGTTGCAGAACTTTCACATCAAAGTTGTGTTTAGAGACTCAGCCCCCTGGGCATGGGAAATGGAAACAAGAATAAATAAATGGAATTATATGATACTAGAAATTTACAAATAGAAAGCAAACTACACAAGGATAGCCAGGCAGCCAGATAATTGGGAGAAGATATTTTCACATTACACATCAGAAAAACTTATGCAGCCTCTTTGGAAAAACGTTATAGACAGTCTTTATGCAAATAAAAAGGGAATTACCTTATGATCCAGCAATACCACTCATAGGCATTTATCCAATGTGCACCCCTATGTTCATAAATGTTTTATTCACAGTAGAAAGAGAGCTGAAGCAGCATAAATGTCCATCAACAGATGACTGGATGAAGAATCTATGGCTTATATATTTCATGGAATGGAATAACACTCGGCAATCAAAAAGATGCTATTTTGTTTTCTGGGACCAAATCGAATGAAGTGGAGGTGATTAAGCTTAGTGAAATAAGTAGATATGAAAGACAATTACCAAACAGTAAAACATTTCTAATTAAGATTTCCAAATATACTCAAAATTATTTACTTTTAGAAAACTTTAATTAAGTAAAAAATATGTGACTCTGTTACATGATTTAAAAGACTGCTTGTGGGGCCAGGTGGTGGTGCACCTCATTGAGCGCACATGTTACAGTGCATGAGGATCCAGGTTCAAACCCCTGGTCCCCACCTGCAGGAGGAAAGCTTCACAAGTGGTGAGGCAGGAAAGCAAGTGTCTCTCTGTCTCTCTCTGCCCTCTCAATTTCTCTCTGTCTCTATCCAATAATAAATAAATAAAAGAAAAAAAGACTGCTGGAACATAATCAAAGTTTTAGAAGACAGAAAAAGATATCCAGAAAGTAGAAGGTCTGGCTTCTGTAATTGCTTCCCCGCTGAACATGGGCATTGACTGGTCGGTCCATATTCCCAGTCTGCCTCTCTCTTTCCCTAGTAAGGTGTGTCTCTGGGGAAGCTGAGCTCCAGGACACATTAGTGGGGTCTTCAATCCAGGGAAGCTTGGCCAGCATCCTGGTGGCATCTGGAACCTGGTGATTGAAAAGAGAGTTAACATACGAAGCCAAACAAGTTGTTGAGCAATCATGGATCCCAAGCTTGGAATAGTGGAGAGGAAGTGTTAGGGAGGTACTCACTGCAAACTCTAGTGTACTTCTGCTTTCAGGTATATATTTTGCAGTAGTTTATGGATATGTGTGCACATAAGCTCTCTCTCACAGAAACTGGTGTATATCTAGGTTATGGGACTTTGTTAGAAAGTGAACCACCTGAGATGAAATTAGAGTGTACTATAAAAGGAAAGGTCTGACCCGAGTAATGAAGCTGAAGGGTTGTCATTCCACACGTGAAGTCTCTGGACACAGTCTGAGGTGAAGCATGTTGAGGTGGCAATCGTTGCGTTGGTTAGGTTGTGATCGGCGGATGCAATATTATTTGGTTTGGATTGGGAGATGCATACGGGAAAGTGGGCCCTATCCAAGGGTTCCAGGGCCCATGTTCAGCGGGGAAGCAATTATAGAAGCCAGACCTTCTACCTTCTGCAACCCTCAACGACCCTGGGTCCATGCTCCCAGAGGGCTAGAGAATGGGAAAGCTATCATGGGAGGGGGTGGGTTATGGAGATTAGGTGGTGGGAATTGTGTGGAGTTGTACCCCTCCTACCTTATGTTTTTGTTCATTAATCCTTTCTTAAATAAAAAATTTTAAAAAAAGAAAAAGATATCCATTAATAAATATTCTATGCAGTTGAATTATCCATATGATTTGAAGGATTGATGATGAGAATTTCAAGGAACAGTTAAAGAAATTCAGCCTCACTAGGCCAATACCCAAGAACTACTAAAAATTCATGCTCCAAAGTAAAAACCTCTAGGGGCTGGGGGCAAAGGGTAGCTTCTCAGTTCCACTGAAGGAGAGCGGAATAGAGACATAGACATTAGGTGTCTAGAATACTGTAAATATATATGCCTATTAATTTATAGTCTTATAAATCACTATATGAGAATATATATTATATATCACAGTATGAGGAGGAAAATAGATTAAATGTCCTGAACTTTTTAGTACATAGACTTCAGTTCTGAGTATATATTCCTTTAATTTAAGCATTTAATTTTTCAAATTAGCAAACATTCAATTTTAACACTGGCATTAAATTGTTAATGGATTTATAATAAAAATTATTTTAAAAGATTTTATTTATTTATTAATGAGGAAGATAGGAGGTGAGAGAAAGAACCAGACATCACTGTGGCACATGTGCTGCCTGGGATCAAACTTAGGACCTCATGCTTGAGAGTCCAAAGCTTTATGACTGCCCCACCTCCCGGACCACATAAAAACCTTTTTTGAATATTAAATCACTTCTAATCTGAGACCAGGGACACAAGAAGAAACTGGTGCTGTAAGTATATAAGGTATAGTAATTTTTTAAAATAGCATTATATGACATACACCATAGTAAGGTCTTGTATGGTATAGTAATTCCTAACCATAGGATTTTCAAAGTAAACAGAATTCCCAAATAATTTGGCTGTACTAATAATTGCCTATCATCTTCTTAAACTCTAAGAAAGCAAGGACCCTTCCTCATTCTCTGTAAAACCCATTATTTCTCGCTGTCCTAGAATGTCTGCTCATTTTCCTTCTGCTGTTTGCTTGTTTTCCTTCATGCTTCTCTTGATTTATACCTTCTGATACTGCATCTGTTGGTCTCAACCAAATCAGTGCAAGCAGTGCATGTTTCACCTCTGTGTCCAGAGATGTCAGGCTTGTTAACCTCTCAGCTCCTTTACTCTGGTGAAATTTTTCCTAATGTATAGGACTCCTTAGTTCCATTTCGGGTGGTGAGCTTCACAACAAAGCTACAGAACCTAGATATAGATGATAACTCATGAGACAGTGCACATATGCACATGTATTCATAAGCTAGGAGAAAATATACACCTTAAAGTAAAAGTGTTCAATAGTCTACAGTGACTCAATAAGTCCAGCAAGCAAAAAGAAAGACCTAAAAATCACACCATAAAATACCTAATCAAATGTTTTCTACTTAGACCTCTCCTACTTCTTATTTCACTTCCCTTGTGGAGTATTATTAAATCACCAATAAAAATAAATACTAAAAAATTCTTATATAAAAGGAAAATGAAGACAAGGTTTTAGTTTTGGACTATAAAATAGGTTTGGAGTGTGGATCAACCAGTGAAAGCCCATGTTCAGCAGGGAAGCAATTACAGATGCAAGACCTTCCACCTTCTGCAAACCACAACAACCCTGGGTCCATAATCCCAGAGGGATAGAGAATGGGAAAGCTATCAGGGGACGGGATAGGATATGGAGACCCGGGTGGTGGGAATTGTGTGGAGTTGTACCCCTCCATCCTACGGTTTTGTTAATGTCTTCTCTTTTTTTTTATTGAAGAAAGGATTAATTAACAAAACCATAGGGTAGGAGGGATACAACTCCACACAATTCCCACCACCCAATCTCCATTTCCCACCCCCTCCCCTGATAGCATTCCCACTCTCTATCCCTCTGGGAGCATGGACCCAGGGTCATTGTGGGATGCAGAAGGTAGAAGGTCTGGCTACCATAATTGCTTCCCCGCTGAACATGGGCATTGACTGGTCCGTCCATACTCCTAGTCTGCCTCTCTCTTTCCCTAGTAGGGTGGGTCTCTGGGGAAGCAGAGCTCCAGGACACATTGGTGGGGTCTTCAGTCCAGGGAAGCCTGGCCGGCATCCTGGTGACATCTGGAACCTGGTGACTGAAAAGAGAGTTAACATACGAAGCCAAACAAATTGTTGAGCAATCATGGACCCAAAGCTTGGAACAGTGGAGAGGAAATGTTAGGGGGGTACTCACTGCAAACTCTAGTGCACTTCTGCTTTCAGGCATATATTTTGCAGTAGTTTACGGATACGTGTGAACATATGCTCTCTCTCACAGAAACTGGTGTATATCTAGGTTTTGGGACTTTGATAGAAAGTGAACCAACTGAGATGGAATTAGAGTATACTATGAAAGGAAAGGTCTCACCCGAGTAATGAAGTTGAAGGGTTGTCATTCCACACGTGAAGTCTCTGGACACAGTCTGAAGTGAAGCATGTTGAGGTGGTAATTGTTGTGTTGGTTAGGTTGTGATCGGCAGATGCCATATTATTTGATATGGATTGGGAGAGGCATATGGGAAAGTGGGCCCTATTCAAGGGTTCCAGGACTGGGGGAAGTAGAGGCTCTATAGTGGAGATGTGAGGTTCCTGCTGTCTTAGGGTTCAAAAAGACAATCGATAGTTAATGTTATCATCACATTGTTTGGTAATTGGGTTAACTTTGAAAAGTCCTTTTGTTAGGGTTTGCTGTACAGTACCCAGTATCTTGTATATAGCTGTGCTATTGGTTGCTTCTGATCTACTTGGTCTAGGCTTTTGAGAGAGTCTGCATATCAATGTACACTCCTAGTAAAATGTAGTCATATAAATAACTAGTTAATTAATATGAGAGCGGGAAAATTAATTGTCTGTCTCGAAGTTTTTTATAACACAGACTGAATCTTTTTAATATATAGGCTGTGTAATGTCTCCTTTCTTAAATAAATAAATTAAATTAAATGGGTTTGGGAGAAGCAGTTAAGGGGTTGCTAGAGTAGATATGGAAGGAAATTATTTGTGGTTTGGTGGTGGGTGAGGTCTGATAAAACATTTTGAAGTTTTAAGACACTACTTTTAAATTATTGACTGACTGTTAAACCAAAGCTACCTCAAAAAATAAGTTATAGACTTATAAAACAAGTTTACCTCAAAACATACACAATTGCTTTAAGAATATTAGAAGACTGCACTCTTAAATACTTGTATTTGTCAGACTTCTTATGCAGTCTATTCCTTTTTTTTTAAAAAAAACATTTATTTATTTTCCCTTTTGTTGCCCTTGTTGATTTTTTATTGTTGCTGTAGTTGTTGTTGTTGTTGTTGTCATAGTTGTTGGATAGGACAGAGAGAAATGGAGACGGGAGGCAAATGCAGAGAGCGGAAGAGAAATATAGATACCCGCAGATCAGCTTCACGGCCTGTGAACGGATTCCGCTGCAGGTGGGGAGCCGGGGCCTTGAACAGGGATCCTTATGGCAGTCCTTGTGCTTCTGGCTACATGAGCTTAACCCACTGCGCTACTGCCTGACTCCCAGTCTGTTCCTTTTTTGTGGAATACAAACTCATTCTATGTGATGTAATAATAGATATTTTTTAATATTTCCAATATAATTATAGCCTACGTGGTACGCTATATAATGATGAAATAGACTTAATAAAGTGTGCATATTCTTTTTTATTGTTGTTGTTGTTATATAGGACAGAGAGAAATGGAGAGAGGAGAGAAAGACAGAGAGGGGGAGAGGAAGAAACTTGCAGACCTGCTTCACTGCCTGTGAAGTGACACCCCTGTAGGTGGGGAGACCAGGGCTTGAACTCTTATCCTTATGCTGGTCCTTACGCTTTGCACCCATGTACTTAACCTGGTGGGCTACTGCCTGACACTTGTGCATTCTCTTTTTAACTATGAAAAGAGTGTGCATTTGAAATGAGAGTATAATTTCATAAACAAGATAGCACGGTATTTTGGTTAGAGAACTCTCTAGCTCATCATTGAGAGTATGCAACAGTCATCTTCTAGAGTGCAATATTTTAAATAATTAATCTAGTGATTTTGATTTCATAATGCAATACTGGATCAATGTCCACCTCAAATTAGACATACCAGTTCATTCTGACTTTACTTGAAGAAGAGATACTCTATAAAACAACAACAAAAAATGCTTTATTGGAGATTTTCAAACATAAGATGACTATTTCTACTACTACTACTGATATTATAATATGGTTAGTTCTTATAAACATAAAGTCATCTATCAGTAAGTGAAAACTTGAATTCAGAATAAAAGTCTTTAAATCTCCGTGGGGTAATTAATCGATAATTAATCTCTGCTTAATATCTTGAGTTTATCATGAGAATAATAAGCTGATGTCTAGAGATAAAGAGGACCCAAACCTAAATGAAAAAGATCCCCTAGGATTACAGAACACAGTTGCAATTTTTGCATATATTAAAATAAAAAAGAATGGACTGTTCATTATCCATACTTTATTTACACTTTAGTGAAGATGTGAAATGCAAATCTGTTTAAAAAATTTGTATATACACACTTGAGCATTTGTATGTGCACACACACACAAATATTTTTATCAAGGCATTCTGTTCTGCATCAAATTTCTCAGAGCAAGAAAGCATAAATGATATTACATCACCAAAGTGTCTCCTGATATTGTGGTAGCCAGATAGGATCCTAAATCACACACATGCAGCAAAGCAGACACCCTCCCAGATGAGCTAATTCATCAATCCTTAAAATATTATTTATATGCTTCTATTATACAAGCATACATGGGGCTGTTTCTTGGAGATAATATTTTGATTCAATTATGCCTGTAAGGACCATAATTTCTATTGATGAACATGGATTGACATAGCTGTTTAAGCCGATAATGAACTAAATGTTACACAGAATACAATTTTCCTCTTCATTTACCTTAATTTATTCTAGTTGTAAATGCCATTGACTTCTATGATTACAGAATGAATCTCACTGTAGGATCAATTACTACAGTTTAGAATAAAACTTGAGTTGTTTTGTAATTAATTCCCCTGGATATTCCATTTTACTTTAAAATAGCTTTTACAAGATATTGGGACCTGCGTGAATGGCATACAGGATTATATTGGCAGCATGTAACATTTATTTAATAAAATATAATTATTATATTTGGTTAATTTCATTATTTTCTAAGAACATATCATAGACTCAAACATATTTTGCTGATTTAATTTCCATATGTAATATTAGAAAAATTGTATATTAAAACTTTGAATGTGTAACTTTTGTGTTTCTGGGGGTTTGTATGGTGTCTCTCTAGGTGGTACACATTACAATGCATAAGAACTAGGTTATTTTTTTAAAAATTGTATTTTATAAATATGTATTATTTCTATAATAAAATAACTATCTTTAATCTTTATAATCATAAATAGTTGAAATATTTTACTGTTTCAAATAAGAGTAAAGTTATTTAAACTCAAGTCATTTCAAAGAAAGAATACTACATTTTTTCTAACTGTAAATTTGAATTTTCAAAAATGTACAATGAATTGTTCTATCTTTTTTTCTCTTTCATCATCTCATGTGAAACTCCACTTCTCATTGGTTGGGGTACTATAACATAAACAACATTAAATTCTTGGCTATTTTATTACTCTGATATTTTTTTCCAGAAAAAAAAATGGTCTTTCTTTTTAAGGCTGGACAAAGAAATCTGTTTTTTTTTTTAATATTTCATTAGTCATTTAATAATGATCAACAAGATTGCGGGATAAGAGGGATACACTCCCATACAATTTCCACCACCAGAGTTCTGTATCCTGTCTCCTCTACTGGAAGGTTCCCTGTTATTTATTCCTCTGTGAGTATGGACAGAAGATCTTTATGGGGAGCAGAATGTGGAAGGTCCAGCTTCTGTAATTACTTCTCCATTGGACGTGGGCATCAACAGGTGGATCCATACCCCCAGACTGTTCCTATCTTTCCCTAGTGGGTTAAGGCTCAGGGGAGGTGGGATTCCAGGACACATGGAAAGGTCATCTGCCCAGGAAAGTCAGGCTTTTGTCATGGTAGCATCTGTAACTTGGTGGCAAAGTATTGGAGCAGGATGGTTGACATCACAGACATGGCATCTCTGGACACAATCAGAAGTGAAGCATGTAGTGATAGTACTAGTTGCCGGGCTAGAGAGACAAAGAACTCGTGGCAGCGTGGTAATACGATTCTTTATTGATGTGGACATCCCAGAGTCGGTGATGAGCATAGTGGGTTTAGGCCACGTGGAGCTAGCAAAATGACTGCCTCCCACTATGCATGCCAGCCCTTCTCCAGGTCTTCTCCAGGTCGGGATGCAGAAAAGAAAAAAAGCGAAACCAGGAACAGCAGTGGGTTCTATGGGTTAAAAACAGAAGTGGCAAGTCAGAAAAGGGGGCAGAGAGAGGCAAAAAGCATGCTGGGAAGGTGGAAGCATCCTTAGCAACTGTTGAGATGGTTTTAACTGAATTAGAAATACCCTGAGGGGATAACTTGGTGGGGATCTTTCAGACAAAACAATGATTATAGACCATAGTGTCAATAATGGAGCATGGAGCAGAGCAGGGGTGGGCTGACTTTAAGGCCCAACAACTAGTTGCATTGATTTGGTTTAGATAAGCAGATGCAGTATCCAATGGTATGGATCAGGAGCACCATAAAGGAAAAATAGTAAAGCCCCATAAGTCCCAGGACTTGGAGAAATACACATTTTACAGTGACTGAGGAATGTTTCTTGCTGTCTTAGAGTTCAAGAAGGCAGTAGATAATTATTATAACCAAGTTATTTTGGAACTTCATTTACTTTGAAAATTTCATGGTTAGGATTTGTTGTACCAAACAAGATCTTACCATGATTTATGTCATTTAATGCTATTTATAAATAACTATATCTTATATAATGACAAAACCAGTTGCTTCTGGTCTCCCTGGCCTAAGATTATAGGCAATTTAATATTTAAAAAAAGTTATTATTGCAAATTCATTAACAATTTAAGTCCAGTGTTAAAATTCAATGAGTTTGCTAAGTTAAAACCTTAAGAGCTTAGATTGAAGGAATATATATTCAGAACTGAAGTCTATGCATTAAAAAATTTGAGACAATCTATTTTACCCCTTTCACATTAATTAAATAGTAATTTGTAGGACTATAAATTAATAGAAGTATATATCAACATCATTCCCACCACCAAAGGTCTATGTCCCTACCCTCACTATTAAAAAGTCAACTTTTAATTATGCCAAAAATTACATTGCCTTAAGCCTCAACAGAACCATAGCTGATGGTTTTCATTGCTAAAGGATTTGGATCATTAGGAGTCTTGACTCAACTGTGTTGTTCCATTTTTCTTTATTATTATTATTATTAATTAATTAATTAAATTATTTTTACCAGAGTACCCCTTAGTTCTGGCTTATGGTGGTGCAGGAAATTGAATGTGGCTGGACTTTGGAGCACCAGGCATGAAAGTTTCTTTGCATAACCATTATGCTATCTACCCTCTGACTTCTTTTCTTTCTTTTTTTTGCCTCCAGAGTTATTATTGGGTCTCTGGGGGGCACTATGAATCCACTGCTCCTGGTGGCCATTTTTTTTTCATTTTATTGAATAAGACAGAGATAAATTGAGAGTGGGAGATAGGAAGGGAGGGAGAAGGATAAACACATGCAGACCTGCTTCACCATTTATGAAGTTATACCCCTGCAGTTGGGGAGCGGTGGGCTGGAACTGGGATCCTTGATCCAATCCTTGCACTTTGTACTATGTGCATTTAACCCAGTGCACCACTGCCTGACCTCCAGTTGTTATGGCTTTCTGTTGGCCTTAATCATAAATAGTAGTAAGAAGAACATTTCAAGAAACCATGTGAAACTGATACATATTCTTGCTCATGTTATTTGTATAACAACTTTTCCCTACTTTGGTAGTAATGAACATTATTAATTGCTCTCCGTGTGTTAATTCAGAGGCTTAGGGGATACAATATGTGAGAGTAACAGTCTTAAGATGAATGAAGGGGAATTTTTGTATCTCTTGAATGAAGAATCCATTTATTTATACCTAAATATTTTATTAATAGTAGTAAAGGTGCTGTTCACATGTCCCCCATGCCTTGATTGTGGATTGAAAATCAGGCTATGAGAAAGGACCTATCACTGAATGGATGGTATGTGGAATATACAGCTTCTGGGAGGACATTGCACCAGTTCTGCAGATATCACCACCTAACTGGAGCTATAATTTAGTTTTTGAAATGCTGTTCCAACATTCCATCAAGCTAGTTGTTACAGGGTGATAAGGGACATATGGATATCAATAATAACAAAATCATGAGTCTAGTTTATCTTTGACTTTAAGTGCTTAACATTCTGACTACAGAGAAGATTTTCCTTAATCACTATTCTACAGCTGTAACAGAGAAATTAACTGTACTGATAAAGCTGTTGAGTGGTGTCAGAATATCATGCGAGGACTTTATCTAAAAGAGGCTAATATTTAGTCTTTAAATATTGTTTCAGTTTTCACTTATCTAGGATTACTTCAAATTCTGAGAAATGTTTTATAGTTTTAATTGAGATAGATTTATAGTTTTAGTAGAGATTTTGCACAGCATCTGTTATATTCATTCTTTCATCTGCAATTAAACACCTATTGTTTTTCAAGTTTTATTTTTCAATTGTAATAAATCTTTTTATCTTGGTTTATATTCTGTGACATTTAAAATTATTTTTTAATAAACTTTTGGAAATGTGTTAAGATGTGTCTAGTAAGAATCAGTATATGTAAATAAATTTAAGCTTTATGGCTTGTTAAACATTTCTATTTCTAATAATATTTTATTATAATTTGTTCTAGATCAATGCTGAGTAGAAGGAATCATGCAGATTTTTTTTTTTTCTGAACTTAGTAAGAGAATAGCCAAAATTCACCACTGAATAAGAATATCTACCTTGGACTTTTAGTAAATCCTTGTTTACTAACAATGATTAGTAAACAAGGAGTTCTCTCTTAAGACAATGGCTTATGAATTATTATCAGAATGGCAGTTTGGTGGAGAATGAAATGTAATGACCTCTAGCTTGGGTAAATGGAGAAATGTGCTCTCATGACAACCACAATTCTGCAATTAACATTCTCTTGAAAAAGTGGTATTAAAATTAGAGGTAGCAGGTTTTTTTCTAGTTTACTGAATTTTATCAAACCCCATTTGAACATATATTCAAATGACCATGCAATTTTCCTACTTGTTGATTTTAATGTAAGTTTTGCATATTCAAAACAAGCTTGGCTTATTTACTGACGGATCTTTATTTTTCCTACTGTTTTAAATTATATTCTATATGGGTAAGGATTATTAATACAAAAATTTATTTTCTTGTAACAAGCCTCAAAAAACAGTTTACACAGATTTCATGAAATAAATTCAATAATAATTTATTGAAAAATAAAATCACAATATCTAGTTCTGAAAATGTTGTGTGAGGGCTGGCAAAATAGTTCACTTGGGTAGTGCAGTGCTTTGCCAAGTGTGTGACTCAGATTCAAGTCTAGTCCCTACTGCATTGAGGAAGCTTTGAAGCTGTGGTCTCTTTCACACTCTTTATCTCTGTTTAAAAGGAAATAAAATAAAAGTAAAAGAAAAGGAAAATGTGCAAGGAAAAATACATTTGCAAGCATTTTACTGAAACTATCAGAAATAAATTTATTTCTTTGTTTCTTCATATATATATGATATATGATATATGATATATGATATATGATATATGATATCATATATATATGATATATGATATATGGACCCAGGGTCATTATGGGGTACAGAAAGTGGAAGGTCTGGCTTCTGTAATATCTTCCTTGCTGAACATGGGTGTTGACAGGTCGATCCATACTCCTTGCCTGTCTCTCTCTTTCCCTAGTGGGTCAGGGCTCTGGAGAAGCAGAGCTCCAGGACACATTGGTGGGGTTGTCTGTCTAGGGAAGTCAGGTTGGCATCATGGTAGCATCTGGAACCTACCTGGTAGCTGATAAAATAGTTAAAATATAAAGCCAAACAAATTGGTGACTAATCATGAACCTAAGGGCTGGAATATTACAGATGTAGACTTGGAGATAGCTAGTACGTCGATTTTAGTTACATTTCAAAGGGTCAGCCCATGAATTTACTAGTTTTTGCCTGAGCCTGACATCTGATATACAGGTGGACCCAACTTATTGTCTGGGGAGATGATGTGATGGCTGGAAAAAGGGCTAGAAAGCTGGATCAGGGAAGAGAGTAGCTCCCAAGTATGGGAAAAGTATATAAATATTGTTGACTGAAAACCCCATCAATTTGATCTGGGCCCCATATTCAGCTTAAGAGCCTCTGTAACCTCTGTATCCCTGTAGGTCTGAGCTCTCATTCTCTGAGTTCATGGCTAGGAACATTCCAGGATGCAGGTTACATATATTCTGAGCTACCCCAATTTCAGGATCCATCTTCCTCAGGTGTCAGAGTATGTTATCCAACCTCCCTTTGGAGGATGGAACATTCTCTACTATTGTTGATTTTATGGCCATTTTGATACTTTGTATTATCAAAGACATTTTCATATTGCTAAATTCACCTGTTACATTACAAAGATTAATGTTGTTCATAGCATTCTCATATGTAATTTTAATACATGTGGAGGTATATGGCTACTTCTCTTATTCTTGACATTTGGAAATTTTATATTCTCTTCCTTAGGCACAATTACTAAAGGTTAATTGGTTTCATTAATGTTTTCATAGAAGCAGTTCGTGCTCCTGAGGTATTTCCCTGTTGTCTACTTGTATTTTCTTATATGCAATTTTAATAGCCTCTCCTGTACACTTTAAATTCATTTTTGTTATTTTTATTAATATTCCACAGTTGAAATTTAGATAATACATTATAAATATCTGCAATTTTTAATCCCTATCAGGTATGAATTTTCCACAGGCTTTCTTTCACTGTATTACTTATATTGGATGTGCTCACTTTTAACTATCATTAGTAACATTTCCTAGTATTTGTGATTGATAATAGTAATTGATTGATTCTTGATTACTGTAGTCAGTTGTCTAATTCAAAAAATATCTAAAGATTCTTTAGAGACAATACTATATTTGATTTATGTTTTTTAAATTTTCTTTGTTTCCCCTTTTTGTTGCCCTTGTTGTTTTAATATTGTTGTAGTTATTGTTATTGTTGTTGATGTCATTATTGTTGGATAGGACAGAGAGAAATGGAGAGAGGAGGGCAAGACAGAGAGGGGGAGAGAAAGATAGATACCTGAAGACCTGCTTCACAACTTGTGAAGTGACTCCCCTGCAGGGGGCTCCAACTGGGATCCTTACTTTGGTCCTTGCGCTTTGAGCCACATGGGTTTAATCCACTGTGCTACCTCCCGACCCCCAGATTCATAATGTCTTATAAAATTTCTTTTTTATCTCTGTTGGAGAATATATGCCGTATGTTCTCATTACTTTGGAACTAACTGTCTTTTTGCAACATCCAGGAAACTATCTTATGAACTTTCCATATGCAAAAAATAAAAAGACTTAAAAAAAACTTTAAGCAATGGAATAAAAGCATAAATTTGAGTCTTGTACATCCAAAAAAAAAAAAGATGGAAAAAAGCAGAGTCTTGTTCACTTTGATACTGGATTTCCAAGTGGGTAACAGTGAGGGGGTATTTTATTACCTATTTTAAAACATGATAAGGGAGAAAGGGTGTTTTTGATATCTAAGATCTGGATAACCTTCTCCCCTATGTTATTGGTTTTTAACATACAGTGAAAAATATGGTAGAACAAGGCTATATTTAAAAATTATTCTGGGTATAGAACAGCATAACTGGTAAAGTTCTTCTTTTGCAAGCTTGAGGAACTAGGTCTGAGTCACTAAAGCAAGGGAAAGAAAAACAAGTGTAATAGCATAAATTATACATCAGGTTTTTTTTGTTTGTTTGTTTCACTCATTAAAAGAAACACTCAACTTTTGGCTGTGGAACTAGGTCAGCTGGTAGGTAGACCACAAGATTTGCATGTCTATGTTTCCTAGTTTGGTGCTACATGTAATTTTCTGAATTCTCACTCTTTCTCATATGGAGCTTTCTTGAGCTCATATAAAATAAATATTTTTAAAAATACACCTATGTTTCAGTTCTTTGTTGTCTCAAAGTCTTCTAACTTTGACTCTTGGTTCAGGCTATTAAATAGACCTGAGTTTGGGTTTGCTCTAATAAGGTTATTTCACAGGACTTAAGGAAGCTGTGGGTGGTAGAAAGTTAATGTCTGCCTGCTAGAATTAAGTTTGTCAGGTACCATAGAGGAATCAGAAAATTGCGAGAAAGAATTTGAAGGTTTCTTAGAGTAATTTTTTTTCCTCAGCACAAGTGGTGAAGGTTTTACTGTATTATTCTATTTTTTTAAAATTTTTTTTCCTCCAGGGTTATTGCTGGCCTCTGTGCCAGCACCATGAATCCACCACTCCTGGAGGCCATTTTTCCCCCTTTTGTTGCCCTTGTTGTTGTAGCCTCGTTGTGATTATTATCATTGCCATTGTTGATGTTGTTCATTGTTGGATAGGACAGAGAGAAATGGAGAGAGGAGAGGAAGACAGAGAGGGGGAGAGAAAGACACCTGCAGACTTGCTTCACCGCCTGTGAAGCGACTCCCCTGCAGGTGGGGAGGCAGGGGCTCCAACAGGATCCTTTGGCCGGTCCTTGCACGCTTAACCCCCGCCCGACCACCTATTTTTTAAATTTTATTTTATGTTTTTTTCATATTTATTTATTCCCTTTTTGTTGCCCTTGTTGTTTTATTGTTGTAGTTATTGACGTCATTGTTGGATAAGACAGAGAGAAATGGAGAGAGGAGGGGAAGACAGAGGCAGGAGATAAAGATAGACACCAGCATACCTTCTTCACCACCCGTGAAGTGACTTCCCTGCAGGTGGGGATCCAGGGGCTCAAACCAGGATCCTTTGAGCCACATGTGCTTAACCCGCTGTGCTACCGCCCGATTCCCTAGTTTATGTTTTTATACTTGCTCAGAGTCTGGCAACATAAACTGGTATGCTGTTTTCAGGGGGTAATAGAATTATTCTCTTCTCACAATAGCTGCCAACCATTGTTCTGTCTCAAGAGTATTGTCTGTTGGTTCATTCCATCTGGAGGTCTCCCATACACTAGTAAACTTCCTTGATCTTATACGGCTATCATTACCCAGTGATAAATGAGTATCCGAGATGACCAATGTCTTCTTACTGGGTGATGAGTTTCCTAAGGTTCAGTACTCACTGTTTGGAAGTCAATATTCAAGAAAACAAATATTGATGAAAGGAAAGTATGCTTATTCATTTCCTAACAATCACAGAAGATAGCAGCCTCATGCCTTCATAAACCATCGTTCTTTTCATTTTTAAATTATATGTATTTATTTACTTATTGGATAGAGACAGCCAAAAATTGAGAGGAAAGGAGATGATAGAAAGAAAAGCAGAGGGAAACCTGTATTACCACTCCCAAAGCTTTCCCTATGCAGGTTGGGACCAGAGGCTTGGACACAGGTCCTTGCATGTGGTAACATGTGCGCTCAACCAGATGCAACACCCCCTGGCCCCAAACCATCTCAAAAGAAGCAATCAACAAAATGTTGTTCGGCCTTACAGTGCTCTGAATGGTTCTGGTGGGGCTTGGTTTCTAAGCAGAGGCATCTCTGGCTTTCTCAGAAAAACCTCTTAAATTCTTAAAACAAGGTTCTACTAGACAGGAGAAGCCTTAGGGGAAACTTCAGTTTAACTAGTAGGAGCTGCTACAGTAGAATGGCTTGCATAACCTCAGGGCCAGTCTGTCCCACACTAATGTTCCACAATAAATCAGTTAATTTTTCAAGGTTAGCTCCTGGAATTTTTAAACAAGCAAGATTTTCCCTGAAGGTAAAACTTTATCTGGTCACTGGTTACAAGCCAGTATTATATTATAAAGTTTAAAGCTCTGCTACAAAACTGGAATCCCCCCCAATACCCACACACTCACTAATAGCATCTTCATGTATTATTCTCTAAATAAATGAGAATAAGCTTGTGCTTGTTTTGTCTTTTTTTTTCTTTTCTAAGTTAGCAAGGACCAAAGATAAGTTTGGGGAAAGGGAAAATAATTTTATAAAAATTATGTTAGCTAATGTTGTGTGTACACTGTGTTCAGAATCATACAATACACACACACACACACACACACACACACACACAGAGCCTACTTTGTCGTTCAAAGACAAATGTGAGCATTGGGATTTGTGCTTAGTAACAAAGAAAAGAAAATCAGGCCAGGTGGTGTCACACCTGGTTGAGCACACATGTTACAATGTTCAAGGACCCAGGTTCCAGCCCCACTCCTCACCTGCAGGGGTAAAGCTTCACAGATGGTGAAGCAGTGCTGCAGGTGTCCTGTCTCTCACCCTCTCTATCCCTCTCTTCCCTCTTGACTTCTGATTGTTTCTATCCAATAAATAAATAGATAATTAAAAAATTAAAAAGTAAACAAACAAAAAAGAGAATCACCGTGTTCACAGCTGCTTTTTCATGAAAAGAAATCCTGATTTATGGCCCTTAAGGTCACAATGAAAGATGCTTAAATCAACATCTTTTTGCTTTAGAAACTATTTATATAGGTAGAAATGTTGAGGGGGAATTCAGGACATAGAGGATGCTGGAGAGAACATTTTGTTTTCACTAGGTTTACACACATGGAACTCAGATGCACATTAGCATATTTTGTTTTCACTGAGTTTGCACAGGTGCAACAGAAATTCACTTGGTGAAGGGTTTCTCCTTTTCCTTTTTGAACTATCTGAAGGGGGAGTAGTTTTTTCCATTGAGGCAATGGAAAGTGGGCACCAGAATGATATAAGAAGAGTTATAAGAGGGAGGACGTCTTGGACAAAGGGGGGTCTTGGACTTGGTCATTGACCTGTGGTATTTAGCCTGAGTTTTTTTTTTAATCCAAAGACCCTCTGAAAATCAACCCCCCAGGTCGTTCTCTTAAATTTACTTTGCACATCTAATAACGAATTTACAAACCATACACCTAATCGCATGTCCTTTGAAATTATTTTCATCTGAACAACAACGAACCCAAAGGGAGCTTTCTTGACCCCGTCATTCCCTCCAACAGAAAAGTTGGCAGAAAACCAAAAGGTTGAGTTCTGGGCAAACAAGCTGAGGTTTTGAAGTAATCTAGTCATTCCATCTCATGGACCAAGGTCTTCTGAATCTAAATGGGCTTTGGGTGAATTTCATACAAATAAGAAAAAAAAGTTCTTAACAGGTTTCATTTTTTAAAAAAATTTATTATTTCATTGTTCTAAATATCAGGAAAAGAAATAAGAGGGTAGGGGTGTAAGCTACTGAGAGATTCCTTTTTTTCTCCCCAAATTTAGTTTAACATAGTAACTATATCTTACAATAAAGTTCCTGAGAGTGATTATCTTTGTCTCACCCAGTCTATCAAATCCAGGTCACCTCCTCCCTCTAGGGTCTTCTCAGACAGCTCAGTCAGTCTCATTAGGACCACAGTTTCTAATGTACTTCAAAGCAAAACAGATTCATCAGTGTTACAATCTTCTGCAGATAGTACTTCACCTGAATTACCTTCTTTAATAATTCAGTTAATATCACTACAGAAGTGAGATTTGCTGAGGTCGATTCTCCAACAACAAGTTTTGTTTTGCTGAGCTTTTGTCTTTCTTTTAACCCTTCGTATCTGGAGCTTTTGCTTATTTTTACTATCTTTAAATGCAATATGCTTTTCCGTTTTTGTTTTTTTTTTGTCTTTGTGGAATGG
Organism: Erinaceus europaeus; assembly: GCF_950295315.1. NCBI lineage: Eukaryota > Metazoa > Chordata > Mammalia > Eulipotyphla > Erinaceidae > Erinaceus > Erinaceus europaeus. Next base: position 88,805,526 of record NC_080169.1, read on the forward strand.
TAAGAAAAACTAGAATGATTAGCTTATTAGGACTGCTCACTAGTTATCTGCAACATAGAAGGCTATGTTTGGAATCTCATTTCACATTCACATTAAGCAAATAAATATCAATCTATAATCCTCCCAGTATCTTATTTGTACAGGATCATAATGAATATTCATTCCCTGTTTTGACATCTATGGAGGAAATGGAGCAAACATTTTTAACTGCCCATTGTAAATTGTATATGCAATGTAAATCTAAAATATACAAGGAAAGACAAAATTATATTAGTGTGACTATCTGATTAAAAAAAAAGATTGTAACTTTTTACTCACCCACGCCCACACACAAGCACACACTCCTCCACCCCCACCCCAGCCCAGTAACATTAAAGTAACATTCTGGGCCTAACAAAAGCACAACCTGGCCAGAGGCTTATTGTTTGGAAGGTGTGACAACCCCTCTCTTGGAGCAGGCATATTGCTCCATTCTTTAGTCTTTGGCCCAAGGCAGAGCCTTCTTGAAAGAATCTGGGATCCTGAGTTGAGTTTAACTGGTCAGTAGATGTTGTGTAATAGAGCCTTTCAATATATGTCCCTGTTAAAATGTTTCTGCTATTATAACAATGAAGGAATAAAGAAGTAGGTGCTTTACTGCTGATATCAGTGAATGAGATTTGTAATTTAGCTGCTAAACTCAGAAATATGATTCTCATCTTTGATTCCTTTAGTTTCCTTAGATTTCACTCCATATTAGCTGAGATGCCTGTCTTGCATTTCTTCACTTTTCCAAAGCAAACTCTTCTGTTTTCCCCTCCCTGTTGATTATGGTGTCAGATCCCTCTAATTGTTCTGAAAAACGAGATGAGCTCTTACAGCTTTCAATTTGTCTTTGTAAGTTTCAGTTCCACTAAAGAAACAAACTTTTCTGAGAAATTGGAGTATCTCTGAGAGAATAGCTATATTAGACTAATATTTTCAAGGTGTTAGATAGTAAAATTAGGTTGTCAGAAAAGTCATCATGCATAGAAAAACAAAATATGTCATGTCTTTTCCAACAGCCCAATAATAGTGGGTATTAGGCACCATTAATATTATATTTATTCTAAGATTTAAAAAATCTTCTGCCCCAAAACAAAGGAAACTGTTTGAAGTGGGGATAAGGATATTGAATGACCACGAGATATTTAAAGATGCCATACCTGATTTAAAAATAAACCATGTTATGGCTGTCTGTCTCATCTCAGTACCCCTTCAGTTATGATTCGTATGTAAAATGTTTAGATGTTTTAGGGGATTAGAAAGATATCTCCAATAATATCTTGTTTTCTAAATATACATCACTCCCTCTGCTAGCTTGGTCATATTTAGTCTTATAGTGTGGTATGCAGCTTATAAATTAGTCTGTTTTCTGCCTGTGTAACAGAAATTTAGCTCTGTTTATGATGACGGCCCTTCAGAAATTGGGAATAGAAGAAAAATTCCTCCATGTAATAGAGGTCATATATGACAAACCCTACAGCTAACATCACTCTCAATGGGAAAAAACTGAAAGCTTAGCCCCTAAAATCTGGAACTAGACAAGGCTATCACTTCTATTGTTCTACATAGTTCTGGGCATTATTGGCATTCCAATCAGGCTAGAAAAGTACACTGAGTGAATACATATCAGAAAGGAAAAATATCAAATGATCACTATTTCTTAATAATATGATAACATACATATAGAACTTCAAAGATTACACACAAAAAACTGTTGTAAATAATTTAGTAAAGTAGCTGTATACATAATCAATATACAAAAATCTTTGACATTTTTATATACAAATGAGGAGTCAGAGGAAAAAGAATCAAAAGGCTCAGTCATATTTACAAAAAAAACAAAACAAACAACAAAAAAAAACTCCTTTGGGTGAATCTTCCAAAGGAGGTGAAAGACTGTTGGTAATGTGTGACTTGTCAGAGTCAATCAACAAAGAGGAAGGAGGGACCAAGTGGATGTGACCAGTAGTTATCATCTTAGCACAGGTTATAACAACTTGAGAAGTGAAGTGAGAACAGGGGATTTAAGTGAATGTTTAGTGGAAACCTGCTTTCTTGCTCCCTCAGCTCTATACTCCTTTGCCTCCTTCTCCTGGTATCTACACATTTTTTTGGAAGATGATGGCTTTTGGAAGATGAATGCACTTATGGCAGAAAGTTCATGCCTGCTTATGTTTTACCTCTTTCACCTACATCCAGTGTACCTGACAGTTAATTCTTTACTGTGGTTTCCATAATCTAATAAAACTTCTGGTTTTAAATACCCACAAACACCAAGAGCCTCTTCTCTCTTTTTTCTATAAAGAACATTTACAGAGTATCGCGAGCAAGGAATTAGAACAAGGACTCACTCGGAGAGTGTTTTGGGGGTAAGCAATAATTCTTTACTTATTTTAGATGCCAGAGAAGGGTCACACAATTCACACAACACACAGTCAACCTTGATACCTCTCTTTACTAGTAGCTGTTCGCAGGTAAGGCTCATGACATAGTCACTAGCCTCCGTGTTGCAAGAATGGAGGTCCTTCGTCTGTTGGTGCTATCAGATGAGTGAGGGTCTCTAGAAGCTGGGGAAGTGGTTACTTGGCCTAGCCTCATGTGCTTAAGTCTTTAGCAGCAACGGTGAAGGTGCTTCATGCAGCTAGTTTTTGAGCCTCTACTTATTATACTAGATTGCCTCTGGTTTCAAAGTTACATCTCCATTGGCCAATCAGGTTCAGGTTGACATCTTATCCTATGTATACATATGTCTCTGTCTTTATCACACTATGCAGGCACACTATGGTCGCTATAGTTACTAGGGTTACATGTTCACTACACAGAGAAAACCATAGGGCATTGCTAAAAGAAATAGAGAGCAGCGCAAAGAAATGGAAGAACAAAGACCCTTGAAGTGGAAGAATTAATATTATCAAAATGAACTTCCTATCAAAACCAATTTAACTCTCAATTGGCTAATTCCTAAGGGGCCAAAGGGAAGTATGTGAAATAGTTTAAACTCCCATCAAAAATCTAAAACAGGTGTGAAGGCATGAGATTTAATTAGGAATCTTTAGAGAAGAGAAAGAACCACAGAGATAGATATAGTAAATGTCGAGGCTCTAAGAAATTGAGACCTAAGGAGTCGGGTGGTAGTGCAGCAGGTTAAGCTCATATGGCACAAAGTGCAAGGACTAGCTCAAGGATCCTGGTTCGAGACCCTGGCTCCCCACCTGCAGGAGGGGTCACTTCACAAGCGGTGAAGCAGGTCTGCAGGTGTCTTTCTCCCTCTCTGTCTTCCCCTCCTCTCTCCATTTCTCTGTGTCCTATCTAACAACGATGACATCACTAACAACAACAATAACTACAACAACAAAAAACAACATGGACAACAAAAGGGAAATAAATAAATATACACATATACATATATATATACACAAATTGAGACCTATAATGATAGGTAGCTGGACTGGTATTATATTCTTGATTTGAACATGAGTAAGTAATTATGTTAAATTTGTGTAAATTAGCAGTGATACTACAATTAAGACTGAAAAAATACTATACCAAATTAGAGTATATCAAGCCAATATTTCTTTTCAATCTAAAGTAAAAATAATAGCAATGGTTTACAAAGAATAGACTTTAGCTTTACATTTTTATATCTTTAAAAAGGAATAGAGGGTTGGGTGGTAGCGCAGTGGGTTTAAGCACACCTGCAGGGGGCCTCACTTCACAAGCTGTGAAGCAGGTCTGCAGGTGTTTATCTTTCTCTCCCCCTCTCTGTTTTTCTTTCCTCTCTTCATTTCTCTCTGTCCTATCCAACAATGATGACATGAATAACAACAATAATAATAACCACAACAAAGATAAAATAACAAGGGCAACAAAAGGAAAGAAAAGTGCCTCCACTTTTTTTTTATATGTAGTCATATAAATCACTAGTTAATTAATACGAGAGGGGGAAAATTAATTGTATGTCTCGAAGTTTTTCAAAATACAAACTGAATCTTTTCAATATATAGGCTGTGTAATTGAGATGCAGACTCTCTCAAAAGCCTAGACCAAGTAGATCAGAAGCAACCAATAGCACAGCTATATACAAGATACTGGTTACTGTACAGCAAACCCTAACAAAAGGACTTTTCAAAGTTAACCCAATTACCAAACAATGTGATGATAACATTAACTATCGATTGTCTTTTTGAACCCTAAGACAGCAGGAACCTCACATCTCCACTATAGAGCCTCTACTTCCCCCAGTCCTGGAACCCTTGGATAAGGCCCACTTTCCCATATGCCTCTCCCAATCCATATCAAATAATATTGCATCTGCCAATCACAACCTAATCAACACAACGATTGCCACCTCAACATGCTTCACTTCAGACTGTGTCCAGAGACTTCACGTGTGGAATGACAACCCTTCAACTTCATTACTCGGGTGAGACCTTTCCTTTCATAGTATACTCTAATTCCATCTCAGGTGGTTCACTTTCTAACAAAGTCCCAAAACCTAGATATACACCAGTTTCTGTGAGAGAGAGCATATGTTCACAAGTATCCGTAAACTACTGCAAAATATATGCTGGAAAGCAGAAGTGCACTAGAGTTTGCAGTGAGTACCCCCCTAACATTTCCTCTCCACTATTCCAAGCTTTGGGTCCATGATTGCTCAACAATTTGTTTGGCTTCGTATGTTAACTCTCTTTTCAGTTACCAGGTTCCAGATGTCACCAGGATGCCGGCCAGGCTTCCCTGGACTGAAGACCCCACCAATGTGTCCTGGAGCTCAGCTTCCCCAGAGACCCACCCTACTAGGGAAAGAGAGAGGCAGACTGGGAGTGTGGACCGACCAGTCAATGCCCATTTTCAGCGGGGAAGCAATTACAGAAGCCAGACCTTCTACCTTCTGCAACCCACAATGACCCTGGGTCCATGCTCCCAGAGGGATAGAGAATGGGAAACCTATCAGGAGAGGGGGTGGGAAATGGAGATTGGGTGGTGGGAATTGTATGGAATTGTACCCCTCCTACCCTATGGTTTTGTTAATTAATCCTTTCTTAAATTAAAAAAAAAAAAAAGTGCCTCCAGGAGCAGTGGATTTGTGGTGCCAGCACTGAGACCCAACAATAACCTGGGAGGCAAAAAAGGAAAAAGAAAGAAAGAAAAAGAAAGAAAGGAATGAAGGAAGGGAGGAAGGAAGGAAGGAAGGAAGGAAGAAAGAAAGAAAGAAAGAAAGAAAGAAAGAAAGAAAGAAAGAAAGAAAAGAAGAAAGAAAGAAGAACAGTAATGATAGAACTCTTAGTTTACTTTTAGAGTATGGGAAGAATATCACTGTTGGTGTTTACATAAACAGGTCATAAACACAAAATATTGGAACTTTGGATTAGCTTGCAAGAAAGCAAGTTATTGTCACATAAATTTTTCAGGAGTGGGGTAGATAATTAACTAAAGAAGTGCTACTGGTATATTGACTAAACTTAAGATAGTCACTACATTATTTTATTCCTATTTGTTTTAACAGAAATAGCAAAATTATTATTGGTAATTTCTGTTACCATAACCAACTGAGGATTCTCCTTTAACAGATATGATGATGTAGAATTCTAGGATAAATTACTCTAGTTAAGACACTATGTTGTTTATATATTTATTTATATGTATTAAATATTAATTACTAGTACATTAACTATATAAGCTATATTAATTTGGCACTTATTATATATACATTAAATGCTATTTTATCATCATCATCATACATATTATTCATTGCATTCTACTTGAAATTTCATTGACACATTTCTTAAATGAAATTAAAGAGTTTGATCTTAGTACCTGGTGGAAAATATTCTCTCCGTTCCACTGAAGAGAATAAGGAATCATGCTTCTTCAAACACCTCATCAAGCACAAGGACCCAGGTTCAAGTTCCTGCTCCCCATCTGCAGGGCAGAAGCTTTAAAAGTTTTGAAACAGCTCAGCAGGTGTGTCTCTCTTCCTCCCTCTCAATTTCTTTCTGTCCTGTCAAATAAATAAGTGATAAAATTAAAACAAAAAAGGAAAGTGTCTAGGTTTTTATGACACTGTTGGATTGCTGAATTAATCAAATATTAACTTTCTGAATCTCCCCAGAAAACCTTTTGATATGTGGTAGATTATGTTCCAACATATTAAAGACAGTCAGATATTGTGGTAGTTGCACATAACCGGTACTGAGACCAAAATTTAAGTACAAGATTTGCCTCTCACAATTCTCATGATCTCAGGAAAATAATTATTTCTATATGAAACTTAGTTTACTCAACTGTAAGATTATTTCATTGGTCTATTAACATACAAAGTAATGTGATGCTTCCTGTATACTTAATGATCAAATTTTACTGTAAAACTATCAAGTGTGACAAATCATTAACAATCTGAATGTGTAAGAGCTTTTGGTGAACCACTTAAGCAATTTATTACATAACATACACTTGATTCTATTTGCAGACTCAAATGTATTATTATTTCCTTATAGTACCTCATATTTCTAATGATGGAGACACTATTCTGAAATGACATGATTTTAGTTATGTTAGATATTTCTTTTTGATTGAAGCAGCTGTGAATTAAGAGACCATTATACTCAAATACAAATAAATATTTCTGCTAAAGCCCCACTTTAGTATTCAAAGTAGTTAATGAGCTTGCTGGGCAAAAAAATTGTTACAAAGTCATATTTTTCTTTGTTTTCAGATATCAAAGAATAGATTGCATAGTGACTCCCTGGTAAAATAAAAATCTGAGTAGGTATGTATTATACCTGCCTCTTTTTGCCTTCTGAAGTATTTGTTCTCAATAGGTAGAGAATGCTGTCTACAAACATAATGCCATTTGATTATATTGGTTATTTGATCACCTGCCCCGATATTTCTAAACTAAGTAGAAATCTCATAGAGGATTTATATGTGAGTTTATTTAATATTGAATACATTTCAAAAATAAAAGGGAAATAATCAACCTGCCTATTTTCATCTTTTTTAATCTTATAGAAACAGCCTCTTTTTTCCACATTTGCCAGCTTTTCATCTTAGCTTTGCAAAGACTATAAAACAGTGTGTGTTAACATGTGTTTCTCTTATCAAAGATACTAAGATATATCAACTTCTGAAGACTAAATATTCATATTAAAATTTATTCAAAAGTGCTAAAGTTATAGAATGTATACATTAGCTAAAAAAGAGATATCTCACTTGACATAATTTCTTTAAGCTCCATCCAAAATCATGTAAAGATCAAATCATAATTGTTAATAACTGAGTAGTAATATTATATATATATATATATATATATATATATATATATATATATATATATATGTCATAACTTTCTCAGCCACTCACTTGCTGTTGGACACTTTATTTGCTTCCTGATTTTGGCTACTACAATCGTGCTGTTGTGAACATAGATAAACACAAATCTTTTTAATTCCTTAAGCTATATCCTTAGAAGAGAAGCTGCAGGGTCATGGTATAAGTCCATTTCTAGCCTTCTTAGACTTCTCCAGATTGTTTTCCACAGGAGTTGGACCACTTTACATTTTTACCAGCAGTGCAGGAGGGTTCCTTTGCCCATAACCTTTCTAACATTTGTTAATTTACATCAAATCAAAAGATGCTGGGGTTGGGGAATTTTCAGGTCCTGGAGCACAATGGTATAGGAGGACCTTGCCTGGGAGTTAATGTTTTACAGAAAACTTTTTTGCAGAAATTTTACACATGTACCAGCAACTTTATTTACTGTTGGCTGTAAACCATTAACTTGTCTCCAAAACTACAATTCAATCAAAACCAATGGAGGAAAAAAAAAGATACTTAATATTCATGAGGACAATATGCATATAAAGTCTCTGTACCCCATAATGATCCTGAGTCCATACTCCTAGAGAGATAAAGAATAGGAAAGCTTTCAATGGAGGGGATGGTAAATGGAGAATTGTGTGGAATTACACCCTTCTTATCCTATGGTCTTGTCACTATTTCCATTTTATAAATAATTTTAAAAAATCTGTTTTTTATGTGCTCAGAGGAGGAACAAATAAAATGGTCTGTCATTGATTTCAGGAGCATCACAACTGATTAAATTAGCAAATAGTTATTTTATGCCATGTAATTGATATTAATTAGTAGCAGCAATAAGTAAATGTTTTTACATTTGAAGTAGAAAACTAGTTATAAGACACTCTTTAACAAAATATACCCCTTACGATTTCTTAGTCACTGTAGAAGGGCTATTATAAAATTAAATGAAATATTGACTTCCTTTTTAAAAAATATTTATTCCTTTCTGTTGCTCTTGTTTTTTTATTGTTGTAGTTATTGTTGTTATTAATGTCGTCATTGTTGGATAGGACAGAGAGAAATGGAGAGAGGAGGGGAAGACAGAGAGAGGGAGAGAAAGATAGACACCTGCAGACCTGCTTCACCGCCTGTGAAGTGACTCCCCTGCTGGTGGGGAGCCAGGGGCTCTAACCGGGATCCTTATGCGGTTCCTTGCACTTTACGCCACATGCGCTTAACGTGCTGCGCTACCGCCTGACTCCTGAAATATTGACTTCTAATACTTCAGTCTTGCTTAAATAATGTTCTACTCTTCTTTTGTCATTGTTTTGATAACCGTGTCTCCACTAAAGCCCAACTTTTCCGTAATGTATAAACACATAACATTATCAGGAAATGCTTTATATATCTTCTCTCTGTGTCGATTTTTCACAATTTTTTAACTATCTTTACTATCCAAGGAAATATTTTGATTCTCTTTCAATATTTAAAATTATTGTAATTCTTAAGTAAACATTTAATTTAAATTTCTGTGTATATCCATGTCACATAAATACATTGAAAATTAAAGAGTATATTTGATTTATGATTAAGTCATCTGAATTTTTTTAAATTTCTGTATTGGGGGATTAATGTTTTACAGTGGACAGTAAAATGAAATAGTTTGTACGTGAGTAACATTTCTCAACTTTCCGTATAAAAGTCAGCTCCCAGTAGATCCTCCTCTGCCATCATGTTCCAGGACCACCCTAGCCCAGAATCCTTTACTGGCAATCTACCAACTTCAGTGCAAGTTAGCTTAGTGTTTTCATTTTTGGTCTTGTTTTTTTTATCTCTCTATGAGTGAGATCATCCCACATTCATCCTTTTATTTCTGAATTATCTCATTTAACATGATTCCTTCAAGCTCCATCCAAGAAGGGATGAAAAAGGTGAATTCACAATTTTTAATAGATGAGTAGTATTCCATTGTGTATATATACCACAACATACTCAGCTATCCATCTGAAACTTTTAAAAATAAGCATTTGAACATATTTAAAAAATAAGCATTTGAACATATTTATAACAATAAATTAATTATTCAGAAACTTATACTGATCTAACTTGTTGGAACGTTTATTTTTATTGTCTGGAAATATTTCACTACTTAAGTTGTATTACAGAAAAATAACTCAACATATCTAGTATCTGATTTGACAGAACTGTATGAAATTCTAGAAAACATGTCTTTCTTGAACCAGAAATTAACTGACCTGGCATGGCACATGCCTTTCCAACTGTGTGACTCAGGTTCAAACTCTGGCACCACAAATAAGTGCAACAGCAATAGGGAATTTTGGTCCTATTGTGTCTTTGTCTCTCTATCTATGCTTCTGGCTGCAAATAAAATAATGTAATATTTCATAATGTCTATGGCATAGATATTTCCATCATTTTCCATTTCAAGCTATCAGGATGAACTCCTTGAAAATGAACTTAGGGAGTCGGGCTGTAGTGCAGTGGGCTAAGCGCAGGTGGCACAAAGCACAAGGACCGGCATAAGGATCCTGGTTCGAACCCCGGCTCCCCACCTGCAGGGGAGTCGCTTAACAGGCGGTGAAGCAGGTCTGCAGGTGTCTGTCTTTCTCTCCTCCTCTCTGTCTTCCCCTCCTCTCTCCATTTCTCTCTGTCCTATCCAACAACAACAACAACAATAATAACTACAACAATAAAAAAACAACAAGGGCAACAAAAAGGGAATAAATAAATAAATAAAAATTAAAAAAAAAAGAAAATGAACTTGGGCTGAGGCATGTGCAGGAACTCTTGAGAATCTTAAGTGACAAGAAATGAATAATTTGCAGTTGTATGCAAATCTCATACTACCCCACAGTAGTTCTTGCTCTTGTTACTTTCTTAATTTCTATATTGCCATTATCACTGAGGAGCAAGGATAGCTTTGACAAATGCAAATCGTATGTGGCAAACCATGTAAATAAAATGAAATATTAAAATTATATGATCATATTAATAGGTAGAAGTGGTTTAAGTGATTTAAATGGAGTAAATGGTAAAACCTCTCAGTTACAAAATTTTAAAAAATCATGTACAGCATATTGGATATTCTTAATAATTTCATATTACATATTTTGAAAGTCACTAGGAGAAAAGGTCTTAAAAAGTTTTTTTTTTTTCCTCCAGGGTTATTGCTGGGGCTTGGTGCCTGCACTACGAATCCACTGCTCCTGTGGCCATTTTTTTTTCTTGTACAGGAAAGAGAGAGGGGGAGAGAGAAGATAGACAGCTGTAGACCTGCTTCACCGCTTTTGAAGTGACCCTCCTGCAGTTGGGGAGCCAGAGCCTCTAACCAGGATCCTTGCTCTTTGCAGTATGTGTGTTTTAACCCGGTGCACTACTGCCTGACCCCCAGTCTTAAAATCTTCATCACTTGCTTCTGTAATTGCTTCTCCCCTGAACATAGTAGTTGGCAGGTCGATCCATACTTAATCCTATCACTATCTTTCTCTAGTGGGGCAGGGCTCATGAGAGGTGGGGGTTCAGGGTACATTGGCAAGGTTCTCTGTCTGGGGAAGTCAGGTTGGCATCATGGTAGCATCTGCAATTTGGTGGCTAGAAAAGCATTAAGATATAAAGCAGAACAAATTGTTCAGTAGTCAGGAACCTAAAGGCAAGAATATAGCAGATTAGTTCTGTTACCTCCATTTTGGAAAAAGTTAGCAGGTTTATTTTAGGTATATTCCAGGGGGTCCATGACTTTACTAATTTTTGCCTGAATATGCAGCTAATATACAGGTGGACCAGAGGCATTTTCTGGGAGAGATGACATCAGCAATGGAAACAGAAATAAAAATAAAGCTGGATGAGGGCAGGGGACAGGTACCAAACACAGGAAAGGTATATAAATACCATTTTATGGTCTTTATTTTTTTCAAGTCTTTCTACTTGCCTGATGTTTTGGGTCACTGCAAATTATTGTACACTTCTGCTTAAAGGTCTATATTTCCCCCTAACTTATGAGTACATGTTCACATGTGTTCTATATCATGGACCCTGGTCTATATCTAGGTTCTGTGGCTTTGTTAGGAGGTGCACCACCTGATATGGAATCGAGGAGTCCTATGAGCTAGGAACAGTTTCACCAGAGAGCTGGAACTGAAGGGTTGACTCCATGCCCAGTGTTTCTAGACACAATCAAAGCGAAATATGTAGAGATGGTAATGGCTGCATTGATTTGGCAGAGCTCAGCCGCTACAGTATCAAATAGTATGGAACGAGTGAAGCATGCAAGAAGATAAGCCAAGTCCCAGAGTTTCCAAGACTGGGACAAATATGGGTTTTATAGAGAATGGAGAGGGTTACCACTGTCTTGGAGTTTGAGAAGCTAATAGATAGTTACTAGGGAATTTGGTTTACTTGTCCATGTTCCCAGGGAGATAAAGAATAGGAAAGCTTTCAGGGGAGGGAAGAGTAAATGGAGTTCTGGTGGGGAATTGTGTGTTATTATACCCCTTCTATCCTATGGTCTTTCTACTTTCTTGCTGTTTTGGGTCACTGAAAATTATTGTACACTTTTGCTTAAAGGCATATATTTTTATTTTATAAATACATTAATAAAAATAATAATACATAAAATGAATAATAAAATTATAATAGTGAATAAAATAATAAATTAATACAAAAATCTGCATGACAATAAATACATTTGCAACCATAAGGTGGATGTTAATGAAGTTATAAGCAGAATGAAGAGAATCTCTTTTATAAAAAATTCTATGAAAATTGGATAATCACATATAAAAAGTATTAAACACTATGATTCAAATAACCTTGAACTTCCTGGGCACCTATAAGAAGTATATTACATAGTACAATTTGACATTGTACAGAACAATTTATATCTTACTTATTGAAATAAAGAAAAAAAGCCTATCAGGGGACTTTGGTTTTGATTTACTCTGACTTTTGCCATATAAATCTTATTATAAATGAAACACTCTTCACAAAGTCACTGTTTAATCCTCAGTTACTGGAAACATTCCTCATTGCTAATTATTTAAAGACTATATGTATTGCATATTTATATATTTTGACTTCTAAATACAATACCGTCTTTGATCGTTCAAGTAACAATGAATCATTGATTTTTGATGCTTCATGTAACAAAATATATTTGTTTTATAGATTATTCTTCATATATCATTGACTTTTTAGAAAATAATAAACTTCATTATGTGATATTCAAGCTAATGAAGAGTAGATACATTAAACAATTCAAATATAGGCTCATTCTTTTCTCCAAGTTAAGCAAAGAATGCCATTTAGTTGAAGTTCTATTTTTAATCATTTTGAGGACATAATTAATTTTCTTGACTCTATCCCTTAAGAAGATAAATAGCCTCAATCACAAATATTGTTCTTTTCAAATCACACCTATTTCATTCATGCACATATGTAGATAATATAGGTTCTCTCAAAGTCATTCGCACATACATTAATCAAGTTCTGTATGAGTTACAGAGCATTACAAAGTAATGAGCTTGTTGCATCTCTTATCAAAACAATGGTTTGCTTATGCATATTTGAATGAAAAGCTTGTTTACCACTTAAGTTCCCTCTGTTTAAAATGTAACTTAAGAGAAAAAATTTAAAATGTTTAATAAACAAATCAAGACTTCTAAAGTTCATTGCATATTAAGAATTGAAATTGGGATCCTGGTGTATCTCCTATATGTCAGTCATGAGAAAATGAGAGGCTGTGCCTATCTGTTAAAAACTATACTGTAAATCATTAACCCTAAAAGAAATAAAATTTAATTTAAATGTATTATATATGGTACACTCTCTTACAAAACACATAGTATTTTTATAGCTTCAATCACTAATAGTCTCTTTTACTTCATTAAAACATTGCAAGTATAAAAATAATTTAGGAAAAGTAAATAATCTGATACAATAGTGCATATCAGTAAACAATGAGGGTACCACTCCACTTCACTAATTTAGATGTCATCTCCCTTTTTCCATCATTACTGAAATTAACATATTTTGATAGGTGGTTAGAATTGTCTTGTGAAATCAAGCATTTCAATCATGTACTGGATCAATAGTCCACATATACTAATGTTACTTATCTGTGAAGGGAACATTGGTTGCTTTCACTTTATATTTCCAAAAGTTCAAGCTGTAAAGATATATTGATTTATCAAATATTACAATGTCAATATAGTCAGCTATGAGATTAAAATTTAGACTCATTACCCCTAATCTATATGTAACTCAGAATAGTGATATAGTTCCTGTTTTAAAATAAAGTTCATTAGTAAGTAAAACAACACTGTAGGAATTATCCATTCTATTTATATTTAATTGACACTATTTCAGTTGGGTATCTATACAAATGAAAAAGAGTGTGTATACAGAAATATATATTTTCAACTTCTTATCTTTTTTTCTCATTAAAGATTTATCCTAGAGCCACACCCATAAGCAGTTTTTAACATGTATCTAATTCCCCTACACCCTCACTCAGTCAGCCTTACTGCTCTGGCTTCAACTTTGCAGATTTATTTCCTTTACATGATGAATAATAGGTATAAATACAATCTTTCTCTTTAGATAATAACTATTTTCACACTGGACCTCCAACAACATGAGCAGTTAAAGAATCTCATGAGTATGAAAATGTTTCATTAATAGGAAAGCAACAAACTTCTTCAGTCTTAACATAGAGGGGCCAGACAGTGGTGCACACGTTAAGCAAGAACATGACCATTCCCAATAATCTGGGTTGGAGTCCCTGCTCCCCATCTTCAGGGGAAAAGCTTCAAGACGGGTGAAGCAAGTACTGCAGGTGTCTCTGTATCTCTTCCAACCTACCCCCTTTTCTCAATTTCCTCTTGTCTTATCAAATAATACCAAAAAAAAAAAAAAGGAAAAATTTATCACTGGTAGTGGTGGATTCCTCTTGCAGGTACCAAACTCTAATCATGACTCTGGTAGCAGTAAACAAACAGCAAAATAAACAAACAAAAATGGAGTCAAAATACATACCAGCAACCCCTATTACTGTATAAAAATTACCTTCTAAGCTTTATCTTAATATGTTAACTCCACCTTTAATGAACGAATGGCTAAGAAAATTGTGGTATAGATGCATAATGGAATGCTATACAGGTGTTAGAAATGATGAAGTCTTTTTTTTTTTTCTCCTCATCTTGGCTGGAACTTGAATAAATAATGCTAAGTGAGATAAGCCAAAATGTCAGTGATGAATACAAGATGCTCTGAATTATAGAAAGAACTTAAGAAACAAAGATAGAGAAAACACAAAGTGAAACGTGGATTCCATTGAGTTTATTGTACAAAGCAAAGGAATCAGAAAGGTTCCCAGATAAGGAGCTGTGGTGGATATGGAGTTGAGGTGCCTGATGGTGAAAAAGAACTTAATTTGCAGGTGAAAGTGTATTGTGAGGTGAGAAATTGTAATTATATGTCAACAACCATACTATAAACCATTAATGCCCTCCCAATAAAACGATAAAAAAAAAACTACAGAAAAAAGGGGATCTAATTTCATAGTTCCATCACACAATCACATTGGTTCACACAAAATCAAGAATGCTATCATCTAGCCTCCTTCCCTGAAACCCCTAGTAATCTCTTTATTCTGCTAGTTCTAGTCTTTTCATAATACCACAGTTTTCTTCCCTCAATCATGAATCTATCTTCAACATATGTATTTAAAAATATTTTTATTTTTTTATTATCAGATAGAGACAGAAAGAAATTGGGAGGGGAGGAGAAGATAGGCAAAGAAACAGAAAGACACCTGCAGTCCTCCTTCACCACTCATGAAGTTTTCTTCCTGCAGGTGGAGACCAGGGCCTTGCTTACTGTAATATATGTGATTAACCATGTGTGCACCCACCTGGTCTCTTTACACTTTATTTTTTAAAGACTTTATTTATATTCATGAAGAAGACAGGAGAGAGAGAGAGAGAGAGAGAGAGAGAGAGAGAGAGAGAGAGAGAGAAGGAACCAGACATCACACTGGCACATGTGCTGCCAGGGATTGTGCTCAGGACCTCACACTTGAGAGTCCAGTGCTTTATCCACTGTGCCAGCACTCAAACCACATATTTACAACTCAATGGGAAAATATTATTAGCATATTTTATGTGCAGAATTCTATACCAAATATTTCATTGCTTGAGTTTTGATTCAGGCTTAGAGCCTAGTCACTTTGACAAATATGTCAGCACTAATCAGTTTTGTTAAGTAAGAAATCAGTCAATATAATTCAGTTAAGCTTCACCGAAATGAAAGAAAATGACTTCATCATTCTTAGAACAATAGTTTTCTTAGCCACTCATATTTGATACCTAAGTTGCTCCCAAGTTTGAGATATTATAAATTGTGCTGTGTTGACATAGGTATATACAAATCTCTGTGGATGAATGTATTTGTTTCATCAGAATATACCACTAGGATTAGGATGTATCAATAGAATACGGTTCCCCACAAGTAGTTTTGAATATAAACATTATTTTTATTACCTATATAGAAATCAACATTAGGAATATTTTTCATAAATAGAAAAATAACTTCATTAATTCATCTACTCCTAGATTTATTCAAATATAACATAGAAAAACATTTCAGGCAAAATTTGAGTTATTTTTTTCCATCAAGAAAGCTAATAGAATGTGCCTAGCATAACCATTTTATTATATTTATATGGTTACATATATTTTAGTAGAATTATAAAGCAATCATAAC
Organism: Erinaceus europaeus; assembly: GCF_950295315.1. Classification (NCBI taxonomy): domain Eukaryota; kingdom Metazoa; phylum Chordata; class Mammalia; order Eulipotyphla; family Erinaceidae; genus Erinaceus; species Erinaceus europaeus. The sequence goes on from NC_080169.1 coordinate 88,821,630, forward strand.
TTTCTTTTATAAAAAGAAAACTGTAAACAAATGCTCCTACTCCAGGCAAGAAATGAATATCTAAGTGTGTGTCTGAGTGTAGGTGCAGATTGTTTAAAGTAAGGAAGCAGGGATGTACAACCAGTATAGCAATGATTACAAAAAAGTAGCTGATTTGCAATTTTCAGAGATCAAGTCAAGAAGAAATGATAAAAAAGTATAATTATTATAAATAAAATAGAAACATTTGATATGGTCTGTTTATGAAAGTGAGGAAACAAGCTATCAAAATATTTGGAATTTTAAAAGCAAGCAGCATACTTATTATTGGAATTTATAATTATGATAGTTCATAAGAAAGCAAGACATAGCTATTTGGAGTTGATTCTTAAACACCAAAAATAAAAAACAGTTCCTGAATAAAATAAGTTTAATGTCACAGAGACGCTGTTTCATCTCAAACTCAAAGATGGTTAAAGAGGTTAAGATTTCTATTATAAATATGATCATTATTAAAATTCACCTTGATTATAATCTTCAAGGAGAAATGCCATTATAAATATACTCTGTTAAACTCTGCAATATATAGTTTTCAGGAAATAGAAATTTAATACAGCTTGAATACTAGTGCCTTTTATGTCATCAAATACAAAGAATTTAAATATAAGAAGAAGCTAATTATTGAAAGAGCTAAAACATAAACAGAAATATGAATAAAATGAGATTAGCAACAATTCTTTCACTTAGAGTAGAAGGGGTTACAGAAAGAAATGATCACCATGTAGGAAGAAGAGTTTGAAGGGGTCCGGGAAATCACAGAATTGATTTGATTCAACAGGTAGCTGTCTATGCTCAGACTTCTCATACACATGGCAAAAATGACTGGTAGGTGACTAAATAATGTTATATATGGTTGTAACATATGTGGATATTATAAACTAATGCAATAGTCATGTGCTGAGAGAATACAGATTAATTATTTCATGGTGGAATTAATATTCAAGTATAAAATTAACACAGTGTGTAGAAATACACGTTTTTAATTTTCCATTGAGAAAACATTTTAGTCAACTGAATCTAACTGGTTTGGATTTTAAAATGCACCATTTTGAATTTGCATTTCAGTTTCACAACGTCAGTTTAACAATGTGAGTAGTAGCTTCAATCTTACATCAAATTCAGCAAGGAAAATAATTTCAGAAAACTTCCTCTCTGACCATATAATCCCCCCAACTTTCTGAGGTTTACTTTTGCTTTTACATTTTCACATTTGATAGTCTTTTCAAGTTTAGCCTTACTTTTATCTGAAAATTTGAAAAAAGCTCAATTGTAGATTAAAAATACAGCATCAACCATTTTTCATGATGAAATGTATTATCTAAGCTTAAATATTTTTGAATAATTTTATTGGAGAAGTAATGGAATATACTAGAGTTGTTGATACAGAGTATAAATTTCTTATCTCCCTATGATCAGTACCTGCACAGAAATCTTACTACAATTCAAGCTTCTCTTCCCCCTCATGTCAATTTATGTTTGTACATTATCATTCATTTAAACATTTATTGCTTCATTTGTCACCACGTTTGTTTATATTTTGAATGTTGACATAGAAGAAAGGAGAGGTTGTTTAGAAAGACAAAGAATTTGTATTGTGAAGCAGGTATTCATATGTTTGATTGATTTTATTCAGGACAATCAAATTATCTTGTTTTGCCTTTTGAGAACTACTGCATTTTCTTTTAAGAGGAGAGAATGAGGAGTACTTTATTTTCCCTTTATTAGATCTTTATCAGAGGATTGCCCATTTCAGAGTTCAAACAGCTTCTAAGTTTTCCTCACATTACATAATTACTTCTTCAAATAAGCAATGCCAGTTAATTTTCTTCAGGACTGAACTTGTTCACTTGACATTCACTGTACCTGGAAAGTAAATTTTTTGTGTGTCTTGACATCCATTTCACTTGTAAATTCTGATGGGGAATGTAGACAACCTTTGCCAAGAGCTAGTAACTTGCTCAAATTTCTCCAACTGGCAATATCACTTTTTAATGAAATGGAATGTGTTTTTCCCAATATTTACTTGTCTTATAAATTACTACACTAACCTTTGCTGAGCACTTTGGTTTAATCAATCCCTTTATAATAGTAGTGTGCACTTAAATTTTTTCTCCATTTTTTTCTGTAAACTTTCCCTGCCCCTATTGTTTGTGTGATGTTATTTCTAGAATTTCTCAGGGTTTTGGAAATGTAAAGGTAAAAAAAAAAAAGACTATACATGTTTATAAATGCAAACTAGGAATAATAGTAGCCCCTCTAGTAAAAATAAAATATAACATTAATGTTAACTAAGAAATGCTGTTATTAAATTTTGTCTGCTTTTTATATTTTTAACCTTGAGAGGAGAGGGAAAATTTAGGTTTGAGGTTATGAAAATACTCAGTATTAGAACACATGACATTCAAGCCCATGGTTCCAGAGCTTACTGACTCAGTCACTGAACCTACCATATGCCAGATCTGAACTGAGTGGTATATTGATCTCCCTCTCATTCCCTCTGAAAAATAAATAGATAAATTTTAAAAAGTAGCTATTAAAGAAATATTTACTTTAATGTTGTGAATAAACACAATTCTAATTTCTCATATTGATTTCCTAATTTGTCGTACTAGTTTTTAAAGGTGTGAAAGCTAGCACTGGAAATTAGCATAAAGATTTACATGGCAAACTTTCTTGGCTAAGAATTGGAAATCCCAGGGTCAATACCCAGAACCATAAATCAGAGCTAAGCTTTGCTTTAGAAAAAGAAGAGGAAAGGAGAGGAAAGGAGAGAAGAACAGGAGGGGAGGGGAGGAAAAAATAAGAAATACAGAACACGTGAAAGATAAAATATTTAAGGTCATCTCTGAACATTTTTTATAGTTTGTCAGCCATCTAGATCCTCTTTTCAATGAAGACTTTGTCCATGTTCCCACCCTCCACTCAGTTATTTCTCAGCTTCTGTCTATATGTGATCATACCACATTCATTCTTTCTTTACGGTTCATCTCATTTAATATGATTTCTTCAAGCTCTATCCAAGATGAGGTGAAGGATGTGAATTCATCATTTAAAAAAATTTATTTATAAAAAGGAAATATTGACAAAACCATAGGATAAGAGGGTCACAACTTTGCACAATTCCCACCACCAGAACTCCATATCCCAGCCCCTCCCTTGACAGCTTTCCTATTCTTTAACCCTCTGGGAGTTATGAACCGAAGATCATTGTGGGATGCAGAAGGTGGAAGGTCTGGCTTCTGTAATTGCTTCCCCACTGAACATGGGTATTCACAGGTCGATCCATATTCCCAGACTCTCTCTCTCTTTCCCTAGTGGGGAAGGGATCTCGGGAAGCGGAACTCCAAGACACATTGGGGGGTTGTTTGTCCAGGGAAGTCTGGTTGCATCCTGCTAGCATCAAGAACCTGGTGGCTGAAAAGAGAGTTAATATATAAAGCAAAACAAATTGTTGAAAAATCATGGGCCTAAAGTCTGGAATAGTGCAGATGAAGTGTTGGGGGGCCTCCATTTTGTAGATAGCTAGTAGGCATATTTTAGTTATATTTTAAAGGGCCTGTAGCTATACAATTTTTGTTTTTTGCCTGAGCCTGAAATCTGATATGCAGGTATATTCTAATTATTGTCTGGGGAGATGATGTCATGGCTGGGAAAAGGACCAGAAAGCTAGATCAGGGAAGAGAGTAGCTCCCTAATATGAGGAAGGGTTATAAATATTATTGACTGTAAACTCCATCAATTTGATGTGGTCTGGGGCCCATAATTAGCTTAGGAGCCTGTGTGACCTCTATATCCCTCTAGATCTGAGCTCACATTCTGTGGTCATGAGTAAGAACATTCCATCCTGCCCCAGTATTGACCCATCTTCCTCAGGTGTAGCATAGAGTATGTTGTCCATCCTTCCTTCAGAGGATGTAATATTCTCTACCATTGTTGATCCAAGTTGTGGGCAACATCCTATAGGAGGCCCATAAAGGGGTCTATTTTGTTGTTCCTGATAGAAATGACCGGTAACAATGGAGAGAAGGATTTGAGTTCCAGGCCCAGAAAGTCTGTTTGGGGATCTCAGGACTCTCCAATTAGGGCCTCAACTGGTGGAATGGCCTGATAGTGACTAAAGAGTCATCATTAAAGTATGCCAATCTCCTACCCTTATTCAGCTTTTACAGTCCTTGCTTTGATAAGGTTAGCTTTGGAGTGAGTGAGAGAGCTGTAAAAAGAAGTAGGTGAGGAGGGTCTCTAAGTCTAAGTGAACACTATTTCATTATGGACTTGATATTGACTCACTACAGACTATTGAGTATTTTTGCTTTCAGGTATATATTTTGCCCTAATTTATGGATACTTGTGAATATATGCTTTATCTTATGGGATCTGGCTTATATCCAGGTTTTGGGACTTTGTTAGGAAGTGAACCTCCTAGAATGGAATTAGAGAATCCTATGAAAGGAAAGGTCTCACCTGAGTGATGAGGGTGAAGGGTTGGCAATTCATGCCTGAAGTCTCTGTACACAGTCTGAGGTAAAGCATGCTGAGATGTTACTTATGGCATTGATTAGGTTGGAATTGGCAGATGCATTATCATTTGGCCTGACTTGAGAGAAGCATGCAGGGAAGTGAGCCCCACCCCAAGAGGTTTCAAGATTGGGAGAAACATAGGCTCTATAGAGGAAGCTGGAGATTCCTGTTGTCTTAAGGTTTAAGAAGACAATAGACAGTTATTGCAATAATCACATTGTTTGGCAGTTGGGTTAACTTTGAAAAATCCTTTTGTTAGGATTTGCTGTATCATACACACCATCACCATATTTTATGTCCATTGACATTATTTGCCTATAGCTATGCTATAGGTTGCTTTTGTTCTCCCTTGACTAAGCTTTTAAGAGAGTCAACATATCAAAGACTCAACCTATACATTAAAAAGACTCAGTCCGTGCTTTAAAAAGTTTGAGGCATTGAATCAATTATTCCCCTCTCATATTAATTAGTTTTTTTTAAATGACTACAAATTGATAGGAGTATACATAAACACCATTAATCATTCTTAATAGATGAGTAGTATTTTATTGTGTATATATAACCCAGATTTTTTTAGCTACTCATCTTTTGTTATCTGTAGTTGGAAATTTGGGTTGCTTCTACATTTTGCCTTTTATAGAGTGTGCTGCTATGAACACAGGCATTCACAGATAACTGTGGATGGGTGTGTTTGGTTCCTTAGAATATATCTCCAGAAGTGGAATTCTCATGCCATAGGTTAAGTCCATTTCTAGTCTTCTGAGAGTTCTCTAGACTGCTCTCCACAAGGGTTTGACCAATTTAAATTCCTACAAGCAGTGTAGGAGAGTTTCTTTTCTCTCTAAACCTCTCCAGCATTTCCTGTTACTATCTTTTCTGATGTATAACATTCTCACAGGGGTGATGTGGCATCTTACTGTTTCCATGTTGTCTTTATTTACACATCTCTGACAATCAATGACTTGGATCATTATTTTTCATATCTATTGGCCTTTTGAATCTCTTTGGTAGCATTTTCTAGGAAAAAAAAGAAATTAATATGTAACTCTGGATTTCATATTCTAAAAATAATCTTCTTGATGCTTATTTTAAAGATTGAATCCAATAATACAAATACTTTTTATAAACATATTCATGCCAATAAAAGCAATAGTAATCATACTGCACAACTTTTGTCCTTGAGCCAAGTCCTCCTTGAAACAAAGATTCGTATAAAATGAGACATGCTAGGAAAAAAAAAGACCAATAATGAAGTGTTTAGAATTTCATTATATTTTCAAGAGGTCAGAAAAAAATCAAAAGTGAACTAATACATCCTAATACACTATATATGTATGATTTTATATATATATATATATATATATATAATTTCAATGTTAATAAATAAATTTTTGAGAATACAAAGTGTACTTTAAAATATATTCCAAAGGAATACTTTTCAGGATGCATTTACAAATACTGTCATTGACTTATAATTGTTGTTAATTTGATGATTAGTTTAATTAAAAATACAATGTATAACTCCTTAAAGAATATATGCAGATGGGAAAAAAAGCATATGAAAAGATGATTCATAATATTGCATGTCATTAGAGATTTGAAAATTGAAACAAAAATGGATATTACTAAACAAATTCTGGTGGCCAATTTTCTCCCCCCCCCCGCCCTGTCCCAGAGAGATGAACATTTATTAGACCAAATTGAGGACAGAAAAGAAAAGAAGAAAGTACAAGCTGTATAGGCATGCAGACACCCAAGAAAGAGAGAGATGAGGCCATGACCCAGACCCAAATTCTTTTTTTTCTCATTTTTAAATGTTTTTTTTTTTATTAGAGGATTTATGATTTACAGTTGTTGATACATGTGTTGAGTTTCTCAGTTTTCTGCAAAACACTAGCCTCCTGCCTAGGTCTTCCTCCACCATTATGCACTAGGATCTTAATGCCCCCACTCCCAACCCTTCACGCCGAGGCCTTTATTTTGGTGTAATAAACCAGATCCAGTCCAAGTTCTACTTCGTGTTTCCCTTTCTGTTCTTATTTCTCTACTTCTGACAAATACTCTCCAAGCAATATATCCTCTACCACTGAGTGAACACCATGGCTCTCTGGGGATATATCCTAAGGGATCACACACACCCATCAAAAAAGATCTGTGAATTATTCATTTTTTAAAAGATGCATCTATTATTTGAGAGAGAATGAAAGAGGAGAGAGAAAGAGAGAGAGAACCAAGGTGAAGCCATCAATTGAACATGGGTCTCAGGGATGTTAATGCTCTAATAATCTGATATATTTACTTAACCGTGTGTGTGTGTGTGTGTGTGTGTGTGTGTGTGTGTCCCAGATACTTTTTTTAATTTTAATATGTATTCCCTTTTGTTTCCCTTGTTGTTTTATTGTTGTTGTTAGATTGGACAGAGAGAAATGGAGCAAGGAAGGGAAGACAGTGAGGGGGAGATAAAAATAGAGGCCTTCAGACCTGCTTCACCTCGTGTGAAGCGACTCCCCTGTGGGTGGGGAGCCAGGGTTTCAAACCGGGATCTTTATGCTGGTCCTTATGCTATGTGCCACGTGGGCTTAACCCCCTGTGCTACCGCCTGACTCCCTGTGACCCAAATTCTAAATGACACCATAAACTTCTTCAAAAGCGTAAGAAAGAGGAACTTTCTTTTTTTCTTCTTTCTTTCTTTCTTTCTCTCTTTCTTTTCTAATTTATTTAAAGTGGAACTTTCAATTACTGTTGGTAATTTGGCAGTAAGTGGAAAGATTTCATGAAAGTATGATATTGTCATACACTTCTTAGTATTTACCTGAATTGAAATTTAAATACACATAAAAGCCTTCATACAGGTGTTAATATCAGATTTATATATAATTAACAAACTTTAAAACATCCAATTCAATAATAAAAACGAAGGACCAGGCAAGGTGGTGCTGCACCTGGGCGTCTAGTTAAGCACTGGCTTTATAACAAGGACCCAGGTTCAAGCTCCTGGTCTCCACCTGCAGGGGGAAAGTGCTGCAGCTCTCTCTCCATCTCTCTCTCTCTCTCTCTCTCTCTCTCTCTCTCTCTCTCTTTCCCTCCCTCCCTTCCTATCTCCTCTCAATTTCTCTCTGTCTCTATTTAATAATAAATGAATGAATTTTTGAAATGAAGGAGATACCCAGCTATGAAGCGATCTGGAAGAAACTTAAATGAGTACTGTTCAATCTAAAAACCTTTTATACAGTATGATTTCAACTACATGGAATTCTGGAAAAAATAGAAGCTACTAGAGCAGAAAAATCACTCTGTATAATACCTCAATGGCTAATAAATGCCTTTATATATTTGTCCAAAACCTTAGAATGTACAGCATCTAGGCTGAACCTTAATGTGAACAATGAATTTTAGAAGATAATGATGTGTTAGTATAGGTTCATTAATTGCAAGAGTCAGGAGGGACGGTGACTGCAGGAAATGTTTTACATGGAAAAAGATATTATGTATGTGAGTTTTCTGTACAAATTTCAATTTCTCTGTACATCTAAAACTAGTCATAAATTTGTTAGTAATACTTAAACTCCATGCTGCAGTGCTACCTTTTTGCCAGTGGCCTGGTTGTTCTTTTTAAGGGTCATATATAGCAGATAGCCTCCAGGTTCTGTGCAAACATGTTGGATATAACCAAAAATTGCAATCATTATCTAGTTTTCCTGCTGATTTGTTACTATATTGACCATTTCTGTAAAGCAGTTCTTTTGGAGTTTAAAATGTCTTATGACTTTCATCCAGATGATCTTTCTGAATTGACAGATCTTTTCATATCAAATAACTTTGGCTGCTAAATATAGTCTTTCTCCAGATCACAGAAAAATTTTGTTTCCTGAATTGAATCATAAAGATAATGGACCCCTCTGTGATAAATTTTACTTATACCAGATAGTAGAGACCTTGTATAATACAGTCGGGACTTTGCTAAATTTAAAGTTCTTCAGCTGTAACACAGATCTTTATGTGCACAGTATCATACCCCCCACACACACAGGACTTGGAAGTAAAAGGAGATTAATGAAAAACTGAAGCTGTGTGACTTGCTGTTATATGAGTAGTGAGTGATCTAGTTAATTCCATTCAGACTGTTGTTATTTTACCTGACTGAACCTATCAATGCGTGGAGAGCTGATCTTCAAGAAATTGCTTGAAAATTAAAAATTGCTTGACAACAATATCTGCAAGCATCTCCTTTGTGCCCTCACAGCAATACACATAGGGACAAACCCATACACACACAAACATCAATGTGAAAATTCCATATGTCCCTACAAATGGTTTCATTTGAAAACTGTCAATGGCATGTTTGCACAATAATACTGGTATATATTTATAATAAACAACCTTAGCTTATTTGATTCTTTGTATGTCATGAGAAGTTAAATAGTTAATTTTATGACTAAGAATCCTGAAAATAATTTTAAATAATTTTATTATAATGTTAAATGCTTATCAAATTCTCAGTTACAGAATTGAAACAGTAATAAAAACTAAATATCTTGTGTATCTGCTTATTACTATCTAGAGTAAGTAAATGGAATTTATTTTTTTAGTTAAAGGTAGGAAGACTGGTCCAGTTGGTAGAGAACACAATTTGTCCTGCATGATGGTGGAACTGGTTTGGGTGAGTCTTCATGAATGGTGGATTGATACTGTGTTCTCTCTCTTTTTTTATTTTTCTCTCTCTCTGTGTGTTGCTCATTAAAAATTAAAAGAGCAAAAAAGATTCTTCCTAGAGCTATGGAACCCTGTCATTAAAAAATTATATATATATATATATATATATATATATATATATATATATATATATATATGTCAGTAAGACACACTGGCACAGGCATACACACACACACACATACACACACACACAGGAGACAACTATTTTGTAGTACATTTAACATGATTCCCAAATGTTGGTAAATGTGAAGATCATGATTGCAGTATCTGGTGCAATTAAGTAGATAACCAAATTCAAGTGTTATTATAATACAATAATTTCAATAGAACAGAAATATGATAATTGACTTCTTTGGAAAATGGTTATTTCTTAAATATCAAACTGTAAAAATAGCCACAGTGATTCTGATGGTGATTTTCTCTTTTCTTTGCCACCAGGTTTTGGATCTACATGATTACACTGTTCCAGGAGGCTTTTTTCTTTTTCTTCTTTTCCTTTTCTTTTCTTTTCTTTTCTTTTCTTTTCTTTTCTTTTCTTTTCTTTTCTTTCCTTTCCTTTCCTTTCCTTTCCTTTCCTTTTCTTTTCTTTTCTTTTCTTATTATTAGAAGTTAAAAGGCAGGGAGGAAGGAGGAGAAAGAGAACTAAGGAGGAGAAGGAGGAGAAGGAGGAGCAAGAGGGGGAGAATAGAGAGTAGGAGGAGAGAAGTAAGAGAAGAAAAGCCATAGCACTATTTGTGAAGGTTCCCTCTTTTGTGCTGCTCGCATGAGGTGGCCAGGAGCTTGAAATATTATGAAAGAGTGTTAACACTATTGAACGAATTATCTCTTGTCCCTATAATGGCTAACTTCATATCCTTATTTGACCAGAGGAAGAGATGCCTAGATTTCACAGTACAATATTCATTTTTAAAAAATATATTTATTGAGGAATTAATGGTTTACAGTAAACAGTAAAATATAATACAATAGCTTGTAAGTATGTAACAGGTAAAATATTCTTTGGGTGTTTAAGTATATATCTGAGAAGAACTGGAATTTGAAACTATAGACTGAGTAAAAAGTGACTTTATCAATGCTAGTGCTAAAGCTAATATTTAGATCTGAATGGAAAAAATATTAAAATGAGTATTAATTTGTTTTCACTTGATATAAAAGGCATATTCATATGTTCCTGCCTTGGGACAGAGAATTTCTTGGCTCTTAAACCTTTTGACTTATACTAAAACTTACTCCATAAGCTACTTAATGTTCAGATATTTGGACTCAAAGTGAATTTACAACTAGCATTCCTGTTTGTTTGTTTTTCACATTACAGAGGGCAGATAATGGACTTTAAAAAATTATTGATAAAATGAACACTGGGAAGTCCATAGGATAAGAGGGGTACAACTCCACACAATTTCCACCACCAGAACTCCATATCCCATACCCTCCCCTGATAGCTTTCCTATTCTTTAACCCTCCTGGAGTATTGACTCAGGGATATTATGGGGTGCAGAAGTGTTGGGAAATTGTGCAGATGCGGTCACATCCACCATGTTGTCCCCTCAGGGTATTGTCAATTCCTGTGATGTTGGGTAGTATGCCACCTCCCCCTGGCTTCTGCTTAACCATATGCCTATATAGGGATTTACTGATCCAAAGCTTTGGTCTATTTACATAAATCACTTTTACATAAAGCACTCCAGGGCATTGGTGGTTCAGTGATAGGATTCTCGCCTGTTCCACCCCCTCTTGTCACACTCTGATTTTCACCAGTCACTTTTCTCTCCACCCTCTCTATATCACATCCTGTTTCCACCCTACTTGGAGAGTATAAAAGCGGCTGCTCTTCTGATTAAAGACACCTGAAAATTGCTTTCCGGCTCCGAGAGTTCCAGAGTGTATCTCCTGCGGAAGTTAGTGCGGCACGAGTTCCTGATCCCTCTCCCACGCAGCAGCCTAGATCGGCTCCAGTTGAGTTCTCTCCAAGCCAGAGAGCACTAGCTCGGGAAGAAGTACCCTCAGGCTATCCCGGCACTGTGAGAGTTGAAATTTATTCCAGAGTGCCTTGTTCCACCATGTTATCCCCTCAGGGTAATCAATTCCTGTGAGAAACTCTATTCCCAGAGTGCCTAGCCAATCCTGTCCTGACTTGTCACTTCCAGAATTTCTCCCACAAAAGCCTTTCTGCTTCTGCCCCTCTCTCTCTTTTTGCCCCTTTTCACCTCAGTTACTGGATGTAGAGAAGGGTGGTTGTGTGTAGCAAGAGGCAGACATTTTGCTAGCTCCACGTGGCCCGAACCACTGCGCTTTCACCCAACTCTGAAGTGCCTGAGTGAATAAAGATTTGTGTTCCCTCTCTGCTCCAATCCCTTCTCTCTCCCCTGAGACGCAGCCCAACACAGAAGATGGAAGGTCTGGCTTTTGTAATTGCTTCCCCGCTGAACATAGACATTGACAGGTTGATCCATATGCCTAGCCTGTCTCTCTTTCTCTAGTGGGGCAGAGCTCTGGGAAAGTGGGGCTCCAGGAGACATTGGTGGGGTCATCTGCCCAGGAAGTCTGTTTGGCATCATGTTAGCATCTGGAACCTGGTGGCTGAAAAAAGAGTTCACATATATAAGTCAAACAAATTGTTGATTAATCATGAACCTAAAGCCAAGAATATTGTAGATGAATATTTGGGGTCTCCCTTTTAGAAATAGCTAGTGGTTCTATTTTAGTTATATTCCAAATGACCCATGACTTTATTAGTTTTTGCCTGAGCCTGACATTTGATTTGCAGGTGGACCCAGGTTATTGTCTGGGGAGATGATGTCATGGCTGGAAAAGGGCTAGATCTGGATCAGGGAAGAGAGTAGCTCCCAAATATGGGAAAGGTGTATAAATATTATGCACTGTAAACTCCATGGATTTGTTCTGGGGCTCATATTCAGCATATGACCCTATGTAACCTCTGTATCCCTACAGGCCCAAATTCGCATTCTGTGGTCATGAATAGGAACATTCCAAGCTGCTCCAATTCAGGATCCATCTTTCACAGGTGGTATAAAGATTATGTTATCCAATCCCCCTTCAGAGGATGAAACATTCTCTACTATTGTTGATTCACTTTGAAGGCAAGTTCCTATGGAGGCCTACAAAGCAGTTCATTATGTTGCTCCTGATGGAGATGACCCATGATAATGGAGACAGAGATTTACTCAAGGTGTAAACAGATGACCAGGGACTCACAGCTGAGTGGTACGCAGATCAGTCTTTATTCGTGTGGAACACAGCACAATCTAAGTTAAGCTATCTAAACTATCCATAATCTCAATCCTGTCCATATATATATATATACTCACCAAGTATGGTGGAAACAGGATGTGATGTAGAGAGGGTGGAGCGAAAAAGAACTGGTGGAGATCAGGGTGTACTAGGAGAGGGGGCGGAGCAAAAAGACATTTTGAACCAGTGGGGATTAAACCAATGCCCTGAAGGGAAGGTGGTGCTTAGTTAACAATGGTTTATGTAAAAATACCGCAGCTTTAAGTGGCATCAAACCAATGCCCTGCAGGCATGCCAGTGCTTAGTTAAGCGGGATTAGAGACAGAAGCTTTAAGCCAGGGGAGCTGGCATACTACCCAACAGGAGTTGACTGAGTTTGGAGTAGAGCACCAAAGTAAAATTATCTGGGTGGAGGGTGAGAGTAGGTATTCAGCTTCACTGTGTGTGTGTGTGGGGGGCACAATTCTGTGGTGGCACTGGAAATTTTCAATCCCAATAATTGTGTTTTACATTACTGTATAGACAAACACAGAGAGATATATCTTGAGAACTATGACTAGTACAATGTTGGTATTAAAAAGTATCTTTTAGTTTACTTTTGCTTATTATAATATATTTCTACATTTTGGGGCTGGGTAGTGGCACACCTGGTTGAGCAAACATGTTGCAATTAATTTCTACATTTTTCCATTACAAAATAAGATATAAGTTCAAGTCTCATCCTTTCATCCTTTTTCTGAGAAATTTATCATATTTTGTAAACATTTACAGGATCATATAGATATTTTCAAAGTTTTGTTTAGGTTCATTTCTAATATTAGTTATGAATAACCTATGTCATATTTATTTCATTTTTCACATTGGTAATTGAGTGCTAATAAAACCCAGTTTCTTTACTAAATACCTCTGTAGAAAATACATGATATCAATAATAAATCTTAAATAAACATAAATTGACAAAAACTTAAAGTATCTTCACACAAATGTTAAACATTGAAGAATGACAACTCATCTATTTTCTTTAGCAATAAACACCTAGAATGCAGTTTATGCACATCAATCTGCTATTAATTTTGTAAAAACAGTGTTATTGACATAAGTGAGCAAACATAGCAAGAATAATAGCATTAGTGCTAGCAAAATACCTTTTATCCTACTTAATATCTGACTGTTGAAAATCTTCTCAATAAATTTTACAAAAGACATTGATGTTATTTCTTTAATTAAATTGAATAACTGAAAGATATTGAGCCTAATGCAATCAACTATCTCAAATATAATCATATTTTATTTATCTAATTCTATTTTCCTTGAAGTTTTATTTGGGAAAGCATGTGTTTTGAAAATAAGCAAAAGATCTATGAGTGATTAAAATTTAGAAATAATTTAAACATATAAAATAGGTGGTGATTATTATCTACTTAATTTTATTTATTTAATTATATTAATGAGAGAAAGAGACAGAAACAAAAACAGAGACAAAGAGGGAAAGATACATGCACACACATACACACACACACACAGAAAAAGAGAGAGAGAGAATCCCAAACACTACTCAGCTCTGGGTTATGTTGGTGCTGGGAATTGAACCTGGGACCTCAGAACCTCAGACATAAATGTCATTTGCATAATTATTATTCTATCTTCCCAGTCCTCTACCTGGTTTTTATAATAACTATTATCCCATGATTTCAAATATATCAATTTCTGCATTGGTTATAGCCTTCCAGACCCATACCCACTGGGACTCTACCTGGTTTTTATAATTATTATCCCATGATTTCATATTAGTCAATTTTCAAAGACATAAAATCCTCAATGTCAGAAGATAGATAGATAGAATGCTTACACTGATATTTATGGGTGCTCAGAGTCCAGCACAAAAACATAACTAATCTTACCTTTGTCTAACTAATAGGATGTTACTGTGCCATAAAATGAATGGTTTCTTAAAAAAAGTCAAATATATCAATTTCTGCATTGGTTATAGCCTTCCAGACCAATACCCACTGGGATTCTTTAGAGAATTCTCTGTCTCTTCTCCAATATAAATCCAGTCCGTCACTTATTTAAGTATCATGGTCATTTTTATATGTTCAAATAATTTAAACACTTTTTAAAATTGAAAGGAGTAGATACTTTGATGACAGGGCTTAAACTCATATTTTAAAAAAGATTCATTTACTCATTGAAGAAAGAGAGAGACTATTTGATATTATCCTTTTTTGGAATTGTCTTTTTATTAGTGATTAAATACTGATTTAAAAAATTGTAAATTAACAGAGGTATAATTCCATACAGTTCCCACCAGAGTTGTGTATCCCATCCCCTCTACTGGAGACTGCAGTAGTTCTCCCAAGGTCACTGATATTAACTGATTCTATATCTATCTTTTCCCTTCTTTTTTCGGCAGTTCTGCCTTCATTCCCTTTCTGGTTCACCTCTACACTATTACTACTTCCAGGTTTTTTTCCTTTTTTCCCCCCCTCTCTTTTATATAAGTGAAATCATGCCTGACTTCCTCTGGTGTTTTCCAGATTTGTTCCCCTTTTATTGGTGAATATATATTCCTAGTTAAAACTGGTTCAGGTACTGGCGGAAAGGTGGTACAGAGCCCTCTGGTTTATTTCCTCTATAATTTACCCATCTGAGAGGATGAACAACAAAAATTCTATTTGGGTTGCAGAAGATGAAAATTCTTGTTTCTGTAACTACTTCTCTATTGGACATGGGTGTTGACAGGTTGATTCATACCCACAAACTGTCTCTATCTTTCCCTAGTCAGATAGGAGTCTGGAGAGGTGAGGTTGTAGGATGCATTGTAAGGTCGTCTCCCCAGGGAAGTTAAGACACAATCATAGTAGTACCTGCAACTTGGTGGCTGAAAGGCAGTAAAATAGAAAATAGGACAAAATGTTTAATAAACAGGAACCTTAAAGTAAGAAAAGAACAGATGAAAGTTGGGACCACAGGATATAACACAACTGAGAATTCTATTTTATGAATGTCTCTAGGATCCTATGTTTTTGTAATATTTGCTTGAGCTTAATAGGTAACATGAGAATGGGATAGAAATACTGTCTGAGAAGATTGTGTCAGAGTTGAGAGTAGAAATAAGAAGCAGGATTAGGGTAGAGAGTTGTTCACAAACTTGGAAAAGATATACAAAGATAACTAAGTGTACTTTATACATCCGTCTAACCTAGGAACCATATTTATTCATATTTAACATAGGAGCCTGTAAAATCTAAGAGTCCTTGTCAGATTGAGCTCATGGTCTATAAACATAGTTGAGAACATTCTAGGCTGAACTCATTTAAGAATCAGTTTTCCTTGAGTGACAGAGTAGGATGACCCAACCTCCCTTTGGAGAGTGAGGCAGTCCCTTCTGTTGCTAGTTCATAGTGAGGGTATGGTCCTAAAGAAACTTCTAAAATGGATTATGATGATGTTCCCAATGGATTTGACCAGTGATGCTAGAGAGTGATCTATTAGAAGTGTAGGCCCTTATTATCTATGAAGAAATCCAAAGATTTCCTGTCTAGGACTTTAGGTAAAAGGATGGTCTGATTGTGACCAGAAAGGCTATTGTTTACTGAACAAGTCTCTTGCCCTTATCCAGGTTTTGTAGTCACTTTATCTGATGAGGTTGGATTTTCTTCAGTTGTGAAAACACTGAGGTCATTTTTTGTATCAAAATCAGTATTAGTTTTATGAAATCTGGCCTCATGTTAGGGAGGAAATAAACCTAGGATTATAATAGGGTCTTATTTAGTCTCAAGTTTTTCTGCATTAACTTATTTTATGAACCGAAGTTGTCATAGAAACTACTCAACCCCCATTTTATTAGATAGGACAGAGAAATTGAGAGGAGTGGAGAAATAGAGTGAGAGAAAGATAGACATCTGCAGACCTGATACACCACTTGTGAAGCTTCCCCCTAAAGTTGGTGATCCAGGGGCCTGAACCCAAATCCTTGTGTGGGTCCTTGCACTTAGTACTATTGGCACTTACCAAGGTATGTCACTTCCCAGTCTTCTTTAGATATCACTTTTAAATGCAGTGCCATAGATTTAACTTAGAACTTTGTACTTAAACATTCTACATTCTTCTGATGCACCATCACTCTGGCTTCCTGAGTTTAATTTCTACTTTTTTTGTTCATTTAAATTTTGGTTAGGAACAGAGAAGCATAGAAAGTATGAGAATATATTCATTCTGAATACATTTTCCAGGACTAGAATAGTATAGGTTCAAGGACTCACTGAGCTAATAAAAAGACTTTAGTCAAAAGTCTACCTTGATTTCCTGGAAATAGGCTTTCTTTCTCTTTTATGTCTCTTATTTTTATATTTATTTAATTTCCCTTTTGTTGCCCTTGTTTTTCATTGTTTTGTAGTAGTTATTGTTGGTTTGATGTCATTGTTGGATAGGACAGAGAGAAATTGAGAGAAGAGAGGAAGACAGAGGGGGAGAAAAAGATAGACAAGTGCAGACCTGCTTCACTGCCTGTGAAGTGACTTTATTTCTATAAATCCCTACTCTACGTGTTGGATAACAATAATATTTTGGTTTTCCAAGAATTTTGAGTCAGTACAAAATAGATTTCAGTAATGATCCAAAATGTTATGTGCAATGTCCCTGGCAAATGGCCACGGGTGCCTCTGAGGAAGATTGGCAAAAAAGATTAAAAATATTTTGGCTTTATAGCAGAATAGACAATCAAGGGAATCCAGTTTATGTTTTATTCAATAGGTTCTGTGTATGAAAATTGACCTAGGTCTAGGGATTGGTGGAAGGTTATGAAAATTCTGTAACTTTGTTATGAAATTCAAGTCAGACCTCTGTTCAACTGACAAGAAGTTACTTGCTTATACAGATCAAATATTAAATTAATGATCTTCCCATTTCCTTTATGTTTAGAAACACCATGATCAAATAGCCAAGGACACAGTTTTCTTTGATTCAGTTTCAGTTCTATTGCTTATTTTGGTAAAAATGACACACATTTGTTTGCCCTTTGCTATTTAAGTACCTTCACTCAGCTCTTGTTAGTTTATCATTTTGTCATCCAGTTTTATATTTGCATAGTTCACTTTTATAGAAATTCTCCCTGTAATTTCTTATTTACAAAACTGAGAAAATAAATATAATACCTTTCAAGAATGCTGTGGTTCATATCATTGCTGTGGTAGAAGTTGTGCCCTGTATTTCCTATTCCATGGATGCACAGTTAATATTTGATAAGTTTTAACAGTCCAGCCTGTCTGGGTCTTATGATGCATGATACATCCTACAGTTTGGGTACATGAAAAAGTTGATGTGCCTTTTCTTGGTCCTCTGTAATAAATATATTAAATTGAATTGCCATGTTAACTGAGAAATTAGAAAGGCTCACCTATTTTTTAAATTTTTATTTATAAAAAGAAAACACTGACAAAAACCATAGAACAAGAGGGGTACAACTCACACAATTCCCACCAGCAGCATTCCATATCCCATGCCCTCCCCTGATAGCTTTCCTTTTCTTTATTCCTCTGGGAGTACGGACAAGGGACATTATGGACTTCAGAAAGTGAATGGTCCTGCTTCTGTAATTGCCTGCCGGTTGAGTGTGGGCATTGGCAGGTTGATCATACTCCCAACCAGTCTCTTTCTTTCTCTAGTGAGGCTGGGCTCTGGGGAAGCATGGCTCCAGGAGACATTGGTAAGGTCATTTGCCCAGGTAAGTCTGGTTGACATCACAATAGCATCTGGAACCTGGTGACTAAAAGAAGAGTCAACAGTTCAAGCCAAACAAATTGTTGCCTAATCATAAACATAAAGGCTGGTATAGTGCAGATGAGGATTTGAGGGGTCTCCGTCTTGTATATAACTATTTTATTTGTAGGCCTATTTTAGTTATATTCCAAAGGGCCCATGACTATACTAGTTTTTGTTGTTGTTATTATTTATTTTGTGTGTGTGTGTGTGTGTGTTTCTGAGCTTAACTTCTGATATGCAGGTAGATCCAAGTTATTGTCTGGGGAGATGATGTCATGTCTGGAAAAAAGACCAGAAAGCTGTATCAGGGAAGAGAGTAGCTCCCAAATATGGGAAAAGTGTATAAATATTGTTGACTGTAAACCCCATCAATTTGATCTGTTCTAGGACTCATATTCAGCTTAGGAGCCATGTGACCTGGAGATGTGCATCCCTGGAGATCTGAGCTCACATTCTGTGTTCATAAGGAGAAACATTTCAAGCTACCCCATTTTCAGAACCCAGGATGAAACATTCTCTACCATTGTTGATCCAAGTTGAGAGCTAGGTCCTATGGGGGGCCCACAAAGGGGTCTATTTTGTTGTTCCTGATAGAGATGACCAGTAACAGTGGAGAGAGGGATTTATTTGAGGTCTAGTCCCATCATGTCTGTTTGGGAATCTCAGGATTCCCCGAATAGGGCCCCAGCTGATGGGGTGGCCTGATAGTGACTAGAGAGTCATCATTAAAGTACGCCAGTCTCTTGCCCTTATTCAGATTTTATAGTCCTTATTTTGATAAGGTTAGCTTTAGAGTGACTGAGGGAAGTGTAATAGGAAGTAAGTGGGGAGGGTATCTAATTCTAAGTAGAAACTATTTCATTGGGAACTTTAAGGTGTCTATTTAGGTCTTTCTATTTGCTTACTGCATATAATAACTCACTGCAGACTATTGTGCACCTTTGCTTTCAGGTATATATTTTGCCCTAATTTATGGATATATGTGAACATATGCCCTATCTCCTGGGACCTGGTCTATACCTAGGTTTTTCAACTTTGTTAGAAAGTGAACCAGCTGAAATGGAATTAAAGAATCCTATGAGAAAGGAAAGGTCTCACCTGAGTAATGAGGCTGAAGGGTTGACATTCCACACCTGATGTCTCTGTATACAGTCTGAAGTGAAGCATGCTGAGGTGGTACTCCTTGTGTTGATTAGGTTGAGGTCAGCAGATGCAATATCATTTGGTATAAATTGAGAAATTCATGTAAGAAAGTGAGACCCACGGTAGAGGTTCCAGGACTGGGGTGGGGGTTGGTGGTAAAGGCTCTATAGAGGAAGCAGGAGGTTCCTGCTGTCTTAGAGTTTAAGAAGGCAGTAGATAGTTATTGCTATAATCAAATTATTTGTCTTGAGTTAAATTTGAAAACTTATTGTTTGGGTTTACTGTATCATATACAACATCACCATAATTTATGTGCTTTGGCAATATTTATATATAGTTTTGTCTTATAGAATAACACCACCAGTTGCTTCTGTTCTCCCTGGTCTAAGCTTTTAGGAGAGTCAGCATTTTAAAGACTTAGCCTATGACTTGTGCATTCAAAAGCTTGAGGAATTCAAGCAATTTTTCCCCTCTCATATTAATTAAATACTGGCTTATATAACTAGAAGTTAATAGGAGTGTACCTAAACACCATTCCCACCACTAAAAGACTGTGTCCCATCCCATACTTACCCCCCCACATTGATGCTGACTATCCACCCTCCCCCTCCCCCCCAGAGATTTTCACTTAGGTGCCTTACTCCTAACTCAGTAAGATCCTGTTTTGAGTTTCCCTTTCTGTTCTTTTTCATAAGAATCACTTCTGTGCAATCAGGCAGGAGCAAGGAATTAAAGGCATACAGATTGGAAGAGAAGAAGTCAAAGTCTCCTTATTTGCAGATGACATGATAGTGTACATGGAAAAGCCTAAGGAATCCAGCAAGAAGCTTATGGAAATCATCAGGCAATACAGTAATGTGTCAGGCTATAAAATTAACATTCAAAAGTCAGTGGCATTCCTCTATGCAAATACTAAGTTAGAAGAAATTGAAATCCAGAAATCAGTTCCTTTTTCTATAGCAACAAAAACAATAAAATATCTAGGAGTAAACCTAACCAAAGAAGTGAAAGACTTGTATACTGAAAATTATGAGTCACTACTCAAAGAAATTGAAAATGACACAAAGAAGTGGAAAGATATTCCATGTTCATGGGTTGGAAGAATTAACATCATAAAAATGAATATATTACCCAGAGCCATCTACAAATTTAATGCTATCCCCATCAAGATCCCAAGAAAATTTTTTAGGAGAATAGAAAAAATGCTACAAATGTTTATCTGGAACCAGAAAAGACCTAGAATTGCCAAAACAATCTTGAGAAAAAAGAACAGAACCGGAGGCATCACACTCCCAGATCTCAAACTGTATGATAGGGCCATTGTCATCAAAACTGCTTGGCACTGGAACATGAACAGAGACACTGCCAGTGGAATAGAATTGAGAGCCCAGAAATGAGGTCCCACACGTATGGACATCTAATCTTTGACAAAGGGGCCCAGACTATTACATGGGGAAAGCAGAGTCTCTTCAACAAATGGTGTTGGAAACAATGGGTTGAAACATGTAGAAGAATGAAACTGAACCACTGTATTTAACCAAATACAAAAGCAAATTCCAAGTGGATCAAGGACTTGGATGTTAGACCAGAAACTATCAGATACTTAGAGGAAAATATTGGCAGAACTTTTTTCCGCATAAATTTTAAAGACATTTTCAATGAAACGAATCCAATTACAAGGAAGACTAAGGCAAGTATAAACCTATGGGACTACATCAAATTAAAAAGCTTCTTCACAGCAAAAGAAACCACTACCCAAACCAAGAGACCCCTCACAGAATGGGAGAAGATCTTTACATGACATACATCAGATAAGAGTTTAATAACCAACATATATAAAGAGCTTGCCAGACTCAACAACAAGACAACAAATAACCCCATCCAAAAATGGGGGGAGGACTTGGACAGAATATTCACCACAGAAGAGATCCAAAAGGCCGAGAAACACATGAAAAAATGCTCCAAGTCTCTGATTGTCAGAGAAATGCGAATAAAGACAACAATGAGATATCACTTCACTCCTGTGAGAATGTCATACATCAGAAAAGGTAACAGCAGAAAATGCTGGAGAGGGTGTGGGGTCGAAGGAACCCTCCTGCACTGCTGGTGGGAATGTCAATTGGTCCAACCTCTGTGGAAAACAGTCTGGAGAACTCTCCGAAGGCTAGAAATGGACCTACCCTATGATCCTGCAATTCCCCTCCTGGGGATATATCCTAAGGAACCCAACACATCCATCCAAAAAGATCTGTGTACACATATGTTCTTGGCAGCACAATTTGTAATAGCCAAAACCTGGAAGCAACCCAGGTGTCCAACAACAGATGAGTGGCTGAGCAAGTTGTGGTATATATACACAATGGAATACTACTCAGCTATAAAAAATGTTGACTTCACCGTTTTCAGCCGATCTTGGATGGACCTTGAAAAAATCATGTTGAGTGAAATAAGTCAGAAACAGAAGGATGAATATGGGATGATCTCACTCTCAGGCCGAAGTTGAAAAGCAAGATTTGAAAAGAAAACACAAGTCGAACCTGAAATGGAATTGGAGTATTACACCAAAGTAAAAGACTCTGGGGTGGGTGGGTGGGTGGGGAGAATACAGGTCCATGAAAGATGATGAATGACATAGTGGGGGTTGTATTGTTAAATGGGAATCTGGGGAATGTTATGCATGTACAAACTTGTATTTACTGTTGAATGTAAAACATTAATTCCCCAATAAAGAAATAAATTATTAAAAAAAAAACAGAATCACTTCTGTTTATGAGTGGGATCATACCATACTCATCTTTGTCTTTCTGACTTATCTCACTTAACATAATTCTTTCTAGCTCCATCCAAGATGGATCGTAGAAGGTGTATTCATTGTTCTTAATAGCTTCAAAGTATTCCATTGTGTATATGTATACCACAGCTTTCTCAGCCACTCATCTGTTGTTGGGCACCTGATATGCCTTTTCTTGGTTCACTGTAACAAATTGATTAAATTGAATTGCCATATTAACTGAGTAATTAGAAAGGCTCATGTATTTTTTAAAGATTTTTGTTAACTTTATTTAAAAATACTCATTTATTTTATTTCAGAAGATGAAGAAGAATTGAGAGGGAAGGAGAAAATAGGAAAGCAGCACTGCTTGACATTTGTGAAGCTTCCCCTCTGCAAGTGGAGAACAGGGACTTGAACCTGAGTTTATAGTAACATGTGGGATCAACTGGGTACTCCACTGTCTGCTCCCAAAGAGTTTAATTTTTGTTCATATAGTTTTATTTTTAATTTTTTATACTTATTTTCCCTTTTGTTCCCCTTCTTTTTATTATTGTTGTAGTTATTATTGTTTTTATTACTTATGTCATTGTTGTTGGATAGGACAGAGAGAAATGGAGAGAGGAGGGGAAGACAGAGGGAGAGAGAAAGGCAGATACCTGTAGACCTGCTTAACCGCCTGTGAAGTGACTCCCCTGCAGGTGAGGGGCCAGGGGTTCTAACTTGGATCCTTACTCAGGTCCTTGTGCTTTGCACCACCTGCGCTTAACCTGCTGCGTTACCACCCAACTCCCCATATAGTTCTTTATGCTGACAGTGACTTACTTTCCCTCTCTGTATAATTTTCATTGGTTCTTTGACCTGATACTAGGGTGATTTGAACTTGGATGACATATGGCAAACCTAGTATTCCATCTAAGTGATCTATTTCACTGGTCCAATCTACTTTTCAAGAGAAATAAAATAATTGACATTTGATTTTCTTTTTTAATCTCTAATCTATGCTATTTCCTTCTGAGAAATATTCGACACACAAAATAATGTTGTCATTGGGAATACTCAGCACTGTCATTCTCTGGGGCACATCAAGATGACTCACTATATAGATGACCAATTATTAATTGGATGTAAAGAACAGAGTCAGCTAGATAAATTTCAACTATCTAAAAGATTTTGAAAATCATACTTAGAGTCCCATTACTGTCTAGGGACTTTACAGATGAGTAAACAGTTTTTTTTAACCAGTAAAAATTTTCCTCTTCTGGGATAATCTCTAACATCGCATCTCATTGTAAAGTATTAGGCATAGCAACATAGATTTCCTAATATATGATTTATACACAGTAACTGTTGTATGGATATATTATGGTTGTATCACAGACCACTATTTGGAACACTTGTTTCACAATTTATTAAATGTCTCAAGAATTCAAAATTATTAGTGCAACTTAGTATGAGAGGGGCTGCAAGGCGAGTAGTACATATTCAAATCTGTTATTTGTACCATACAACAATAAAAGATTTGATTCTAGAGTAACCTCAAATGAATAAGAGCTTTGTGTGTAAGCTCTAATAAGTCCTACAAAGAAATTTTTAGCACAAACTCTTAGAGCTTTGTAATAAAGTTGTACCGGGAGTCAGACAGTAGTGCAGTGGGTTAAGCACAGGTGGCACAAAGTGCAAGAACCTGAGTAAAGATCCTGGTTCCAGCCCCCAGCTCCCCACCTGCAGGGGAGTCGCTTCACAGGTGGTGAAGCAGGTCTGCAGGTGCCTGTCTTTCTGTCCCCCTCTGTCTTCCCCTCCTCGCTCCATTTCTCTCTGTCCTATCCAACAACAACAACATTAATAACAACAGCAACAATAAAAACAATAAAAGTAACAAAAGGGAAAATAAATAAATATAATAAAATAAAAAAGTTAAAAAAAAAGTTGTACCATCCATAGTTGAGAATATCTCACCATTAGACAAGGACACAACACTTTCAAAAACTCGAACACACACATATATATATATATAATTATTTAAGAAAATAGATGCTGATAAATTTTCAGAATTATACTTTTATAAATATAACAAAATCAAAATCATAATATGTATTCTAAAATTATTAATTCTGTCACGTACAGTTGGTGTCCTTCTGTTTGTCATTCTAGTGAAATACAACATGCTATGTTGAATATAATAAATTTTATAACAAAATGATGAGTCACTATTCAAGGAAAATAATAAGACACGAAGGAGTGGAAAGATATTCCATGTTTAAGGGTTGGGAGAATGAACATCGTTAAAATGAATATTCTACCCAGAACCATGTACAAATTTAATGCCACCCCATCAAGATCCCAACCACATTTTTATGGAGAATAGAACAAAAGCTACAAATGTTTATGTGGAACCAGAAAAGACCTAGAATTTCCAAAGCAACTTGAGAAGAAAGAACAGAACTGGAGGCATCACACTACTAGATCTCAAATTGTATTATAGAGCCACTGTAATCAAACTGCCTTTTACTGGAACATGAATAGATACACTGACCAGTAGAGTAGAATTGAGAGTACAGAAGTAAGCCCCCATCCCTATGAACATCTTATCTTTGACAAAGGTGCCTAGACTATTAAATGGGGAAATTGACAGGAGTCTCTTCAACAAATGATGTTGGAAAAACTGGGTTGAAACATGAAGAAGAATGAAACTGAACCACTATATTTCATCAAACACAAAAGTAAATTCAAAGTGGATCATGGACTTGGATGTTAGACCAGAAACTATCAGATACTTAGAAGAAAATTTTGGAAGAACTCTTCCATATAAATTTTAAAGACATCTTCAATGAAATGAATCCAATGGCAAAGGAGATTAAAACAAAAATAAACCAATGATACTACATCAAATAAAAAGCTTCTGAGTAGAAAAAAAAACACTGCTCAAACCAAGAGACCCCTCACAGAGTGGGAGAAAATCTTTACATGCCATACATCACACAATAGGCTAATAACCAAAATATATAAAGAACTTGTCAAACTCAGTAACAAGAAAACAAATGAAGCCATCCAAAAATGAGGAAAGGACATGGACAGAATATTCACCACAGAAGGGACTGGAAGGTTGAGAAACATATGAATAAATGTTCCGAGTCACTGATTGTCAGAGAAATGCAAATAAAGACAACAGTGAGATACCAACCACTTTACTCTTGTCAGAACGTCTTACACCAGAAAAGATAGCAGCAACAAATGCTGAAGAAGTTGTGGGGACAAAGGAACTCTCCTGCACTGCTGGGGGAATGTCAATTGGTACAGCCTCTGTGGAGGGCAGTTTGGAGAACTCTCAGAAGGCTAGAAATGGACCTACTATGTGAACCTGAAATTCCTCTTCTGGGGTTATATCCTAAGGAACTAAACACACCCATCCAAAAAGATCTGTATACACCTATGGTCATAGCAGCTCAATTTGTAAGAGTTAAAACCTGGAAGCAACCCAGGTGTCCAACAATGGATAAGTAGCTGAGGAAGTTGTGGTATATATACACAATGGAATACTACTCACCTATTAAGAATTGTGATTTCACCATTTTCAACCCATGTTGTTTGGAGCTTGAGGAAATCATGTTAAGTGAAATAAGTCAGAAAGATGAATATGAGATGATCTCACTTATAGGCAGAAGTTGAAAAATAGATCAGAAGAGAAAACACTAAACAGAACTTGGACTGGAGTGGTGTATTACACCAAAGTAAAAGAGTCTGGAGTAGGTAGGTGGAAGTTCCAGTCCTGAAACATTATGGCAAATGACCTAGTGGGAATTGTGTAGAAAACTGAGAAATTTTATGCATGTACAAACTATTATATTTACTGTCAACTTTAAAACATTATTATCTCAATAAATAAATAAATTATGTAAATGCTGAAAGTGGAAGCAACCTTCCCAGCATGCCTTCTTCCTCGCTCCACCCCCTTTCCCCGGCCAATCCTCTCCCGACTTGCCACTTCCGGAATTTCTCCCATAAAATCCCTCCTGCTTCTGCTTTCTCCTCTTGCTCCCCTTTTCTCCCCTGCCACCTGACCCAGAGAAGGGCTGCTGAGCATAGCAGTCGGTGGCCATTTTGCTAGATCCATGTGGCCCAAGCCATTGTGCTCTCACCCAACTCTGAGGCAGACACCTGAATAAAGATTTGTGTTCCCAAACCACCACAAAGTCCTGGTCTTGTGACACAACCTGACATATATTGGCTGATCAAAAAAACTGTAGCTTGATGGGGGTCCAGAGATAGTGCAATGCAGCAGGTTTTGTTCACATGGCACAAAAGGCAGGACCAGAGTAAGGATTTCAGTTAGAGCCCCTACCCCCAGGCTCCCTACCTGTAGTGGGGTCATTTCACAAGCAGGGAAGAAAGTATGCAGGCCTGCAGGTGTCAATCTTTCTCTCCTCTTCTCTGTCTTCCCTTCTTCTCTTGATTTCTCTCTGTCCTATCCAACAACAATAGAAATAACAATAATAACAACAAGGGTAATGGAAATGGGAAAAATGGCCTCCAGGAGCAGTGGATTTGTAGTACAGGCACTGAGCCCGAGAAATAACTCTAGAGGCATAATAATAATAATAATAATAACAATAATGATGATGATGATAATGATGATGTAGCTTGCTTAAATTTCAGTGTTTGTGTCCTAAGAAACACGTATTTAAGGGATTCAGGCTGCAGCTGAGGGTTAAGCACATGTGGCTCAAAGCACAAGGACCAGCATAAGGATACCAGGTTGAGTACCTGGCTCCCCACCTGCATGGGAGTCGCTTCACAAGCGGTTAAGCAGGTCTGTAGGTGTCTATCTTTGTCTCTCCCTCTCTATCTTCCCCTCCTCTCTCCATTTTTCCCTATCCTATCCAACAAAAATTACATCAATAACAATACCTACTACAACAATAGAACAAGGACAACAAAAGGGAATTAATATTTTTAAAGAGAGCACAAACAGAACTATTCCTATTGAAGATGTGTGGTATGATAAAGGTATAACATATCTATATTTTTCCATTTTGATATACCTGTATAAGATAATCTTGAATAATATACCATAGACCGAGAAGGCATTATTTAAATGTTTATTAAATTATAGTTTTTAAAATCACTAGATTTAGCAGTCTGATCATATTCATTTTTTCAGTAAGACACATTTTCTCTATTCTGTGTTAACCCCACAATATTTTGTAGTCAGAAATACTAAGATGTGAGGGGTTTGGTCAGTAGCAGCAGTGGGTTAAGCGCACAGGGCACAAAAAAGTAAGGACCAGCTAAGGATCCCTGTTTAAGCCTCTGGCTCCCCACCTGCATGGGAGATGATTCACAGGCTGTGAAGCAGCTTTGCAGGTGCCTGTCTTTCTCTCCTCTTCTCAGTTTCCCCTTCTCTCTCCATTTCTCTCTGTCTTATCCAAAAAAAAATGATAATAATAATAATAACCACACCAATAAAACAACAACAAAGGAAAAAAAGGGGGGGGGGAAGTGTCCAGGAGCAGTGGATTGTGGTGCAGGCACCAAGACCCAGAAATAACCCTGGAGGCCCAAAACAAACAAGCAAAAAAGACTAAATTGGGGATAACAAGTATATTACTTTGTTTCTGGAAAGAATAATTAATCTACTTATAGGAATACTATATCTTAAAAAAACTGTAATATCTATAATATTTACCTAAACACCAAAAGTAACTAAGGGTAGTGGTGGTGAATTCTTCACAATTAATGGATATTGTCGTCAGAGTTCGGGGAGCCAGTATGCCGGGCTACCTTTGTGGGCAGGAGACAGAGACCAGAAACTCATGGCTGAGCTAGGAACGCAGTTTAATCTTTATTCAACAGTGGGCAAACAGTCCAACAACCTAATCACCACACAATGTGCTCCTCCATCTTTCTCCTTGGGCAGCCACATCAGGAACTCAGGAGGTACTTAGGGTAGGGGGCAGGAAGAAGGAAGAAGCAGGAAACTAGCAAGGGCTAAACCAAATCTCCCAGAAGTGGGGGGAGTGAGACCAAACCAATGTAACAGAAAAGACCATGTAAATAGATCACAATGTCAAGCAATGAAACAGAAGCAGAACTAGATCCCAGAAGCAGAACTAGAAGCATACCAACAGGATATGACCAATTCAAAGGACATATGTATCTAAAAAACATATCAGGAAGATATTTTTTGAATAATAAAGTTTCAATTATTTGGGTTTATTGATGGAGATCCTAGTAGAATGTGCATGCAACTGTGATTCATGACATGAGTTCAGATCCTCATTCTTCACCTGCAGAGGAAAAGCTTCATAAACAACAATTTTTTTCCCTTTCTGTCACTCTTTCCAGTTTACTCTGTCTTTCAATCTCTATCAATAGAAGAAAGACAACGTAAAAACTAAATAACATAACATAAAATAAACAATGGCCACCAGTGGTAGTGGTGGTGTGCAGACACTGAGCTCTAATAATAACTCTGGTGACAGAAAAAAATAAATCACTGTATATGAAAATTAATACTGGTCTATGATTCATAATATCTCCAGTTACAATGTTTGGGAAGCACTAGTAGGAAGTAAGATTTTTTTTTCAAATGCTATTAATAGAATATTACAAGATTGTAAGAATATAATACATATGTTTACACCACAACCACCATCAATGTTCTATCCCTACCCTCTCACCTCCTAAAGATAATCACCATCACAAGTCTTAGAAATGATTTTCTTGGGAAGATGGCAGACTGAGAAGCTGCTAGTGGCTTGAACTCTGATCACATCTTCTGGAGACAGTAGGATTTTCTGCCTTTAGCAGGCCAGTCAATAAGGGGTCCTAGCAGTGACACCAGGGAAGTGACTATAACTTAATTTGGGTTAAGAATTAGAGTAGAGGTGGTGCAGACTAGCGGGCAGGCTGCTCCAGACTTCCCAGGCGGCGGCAGGCAAGGCGGGTGCGCCGGGCACTTTCCTCCGCCAGGGAAGGCGGCTCCTCTGCCGGTTGCAGAGCACTGCTAGACAGCTGGCAGAGGACCGGGAGGGAGCACTGTAGCTCGGGGGCTTTCTCTTGGGAGTCTCCGGGGACCACCACGACCCTGAGGACAGATCCGAGGACATCTTTGAGTACAGCTCTCATTGGATCAAAAGGACTTGGAGCTAGCTTTCATTTTTTAGAAATCCTTTAAAAAAGATTCGGGGGGGTGGTTTCCCAGAAGATGGCGGACTGAGAAGCAGCTAGTGGCTGAGCTCTGACCACATCTCCTGGAAACGGTAGGATTTTCTGCCTTTAGCAGGCCAGCCAATAAGGGATCCTAGCGGTAACACCAAGGAGGTGACTATAACTTAATTTGGGTTAAGAATTAGAGTAGGGTAAAAAGGGGAAAAAATTTTTTTTCTTCCTTTTAATTTTCAAGCATACCTCCTTCCCACCCCCCGCCCCCCCATAACCCCATAACCAGTCCCTGGTTACCAGCTCCTAGCAGGGGAGGGGAGCTCCTTTTCTTTACCAAATTCCTGTCCCACCAGGGAGTATCATTAATTCTATGTCTATACCCTTCTGAAACCTCTGGCCTTTTTTCTTTCTAAGTAGCCAAACCCCCCCACCTCACCATGCATAGCTAATTTAATTAAAAATAAATACAAAAAATAAAAACCTTTCCTTTCACTGCCCTTTTATGACTGTTCTTTTTCTTATCTTTTATTTTCTCTCTCTCTCTCTCTCTCTCTCTCTCTCTCTCTCTCTCTTTTTCTTTTTCTCATTCTTGTCATCCCTTCTTCCTTAATCCAACAGCTTCCAAAGTCACAACCCCCAGGCCCCACACCACAGTGTGCTTTTTTGAATTCACTGATACACATTTGGGAATTTCCTTTCACTGCTCTTAAATTACAACTCTTTTTCTTATCTTTTCCCTTTTCTCTCTCTCATCTCTTTCTTCTTTTTTTTTTAATCTTGTCATACACTTCTTCCTTCTTCTTTGCCTTTCTGAATTTGTGAATTATTTTGGGGAAGAAATCTGACTCAGAGTGGACTCTCTATGTGTGTATCTCTGCTCTAGTTCCCTTTCCTCTCTTGTTACCCCTAGAATATACAGTGGATAGTAGATTTGAATAACTGTCTATTCTTGCTATCCTCTCTTTCTTTTCTCTTTCTTCACTGGGATTTGGTTACTATATTTTCACGGATTGGAAAAATTGTTTGGCTAACTGGTAACGATTAAACTACTTCAATACTTGCTTCAGATGCTACTGTAATTCCTGAGGTTGGTGAGTGCAGTTGTCATAAAGGTATTTAGTACAGTGTTACTTGTACTCAAGACACAACAACTGAGGAACAACAGGGCATAAAAAAAAGAAGAAAGAAACACATAAATAAAAAAAATTGTAGATCAAAAACAAATAAAACTGCTACTCCAATGAATCCCAGACAAGATCCCAGAAGAAACTATAAATCAGCCACAAGTAACCATAGATAAGAAAAGTATGCTAGCAATAATAAACTTATTAATCACAGAAATGAAAACAACATTGGAGGAAAGGAATGGCAGTATTAGGGGAACAACAGTTGAGACCCCCAAGGAAAATACTGATTATCTTGAGTCAATTAGAGAACTGAAAGCTGAAATAGCTGTAATGACGAAAGAAGCTGAGGCAAGGGAAATCTGACTAACAGAAGCAAAAAGCAGAATTAGTAAGACAGAGGATGAGTTAGAACAAACTAAGAAAGAGGTGAAAGAGCTTTAAAAAAAGATTGAGAAACAGTGAAAACAACAACAGAGACATATGGGATGATCTCAAAAGAAGTAACATTCGTGTAATTGGCTTGCCAGAGGAAGAAAGAGAGGAAGGGGAGGCAAACATTCTAGAGGAAATAATAGAAGAAAACAGCCCAGACTTGAATAACAGAAAGGACCTCAAGATTCAAAAGGCCCAGAGAGTACCAAACAGAATCAACCCAGACCTGAAGACACCAAGACACATCATAGTCACAATGAGAAGAAGTAAGGATAAAGAAAGGATCCTAAGGGCTGCAAGAGAGAAACAAAAAGTCACATACAAGGGAAAACCCATAAGATTATCTGCAGACTTCTCCACTCAAACTCTAAAAGCCAGAAGGGAGTGGCAAGATATCTATCGCACCCTGAATGAAAAAGGGTTTCAATCAAGGATAATATATCCTGATAGACTTTCATTCAAACTAGACTGAGGGATCAAAACCTTCTTAAATAAACAACAGTTAAAGGAGACAACCATCACCAAGCCGGCCCTGAAAGAGGTTCTGAAAGACCTCTTATAAACAAGAACATCACTATAATACTTGCAATATATCATTGCAAACAAAATTTTTTTTGAACAATGGCACTACAATACATTAAATCCATAATATCAATAAATGTCAATGGCTTAAACTCATGCATCAAAAGGCACAGGGTGGAGGAATGGATCAGAAAACATAACCCAACCATATGCTGCTTGCAAGAATCCCATCTGTCACAACAAGATAAACACAGACTTAAAGAGAAAGGATGGAAAACTATCATACAAGCTAACGGTCCACAAGCCATTTTTCATCTCAGACAAGATAGATTTTAAATTAAATAAAGTAATAAAAGATAGGCAAGGACATTACATAATGATTAGAGGATCAATAAGCCAATAAGACTTGACAATTATTAACATCTATGTACCCAATGAGGGACCATCTAAATACATTAAGAACATACTGAAAGAATTTCAAAAATACATCAATAGTAGTACAATAATAGTTGGAGACTTCAATACCCCACTCTCACACTTAGACAGATCAACAAAGCAGAGAACCAATAAAGATACAAGAGAATTGAATGAAGAGATCGACAGAGTAGAAATCTTGGACATTTTAAGACTACTCCACCCCAAAAAACTGGAATACACCTTCTTTTCAAATCCACATTACACATACTCAAGGATAGACCACATGTTAGGCCACAAATACAGTATCAATAAATTCAAGAGCATTGAAATCATCCCAAGTATCTTCTCAGACCACAGTGGAGTAAAACTAACATTAAACAACAAACAGAAAATTATTAAAAGTCACAGAATTTGGAAACTAAAAAACATCCTCCTTAAGAACCACTGGGTCAGAGATTCACTCAAGCAGGAAATTCAAATGATCCTGGAAACTGTGAAAATGAAGACACAACCTATCAATATATCTGGGACACAGCTAAAGCAGTACTGAGAGGGAAACTTATAGCCATACAATCACATATTAAACACCAAGAGGAAACAAAAAATGAACGAGCTTACTACACACCTCAAGGACTTAGAGGAAGAGGAACAAAGGGA
This sequence comes from Erinaceus europaeus, assembly GCF_950295315.1. Lineage (NCBI taxonomy): Eukaryota > Metazoa > Chordata > Mammalia > Eulipotyphla > Erinaceidae > Erinaceus > Erinaceus europaeus. The sequence continues at coordinate 88,854,147 of NC_080169.1, forward strand.
CCCTAATGCTACCAGAAGGACAGAAATCACTAAAATTAGAGCAGAAATAAACAACATCGAAAATAAAAGAACCATACAAAAGATCAATGAAGCCAAATGTTGGTTCTTTGAAAGATTAAACAAAATTGACAAACCCCTAGCCAGACAAACCAAACAAAAAAGAGAGAAGATTCAAATTAATAGAATTGTAAACGATGGAGGAGATATCACAACTGACACCACAGAAATCCAGAGAATCCTGAGAAACTTCTATAAAGAACTATATGCCACCATGCTAGAGAATCTGGAAGAAATGGAACAATTCCTAGAAGCATATGCCCTTCCAAAACTGAACCAAGAAGAACTACAAAATCTAAATGCACCAATCACAGACAAAGATATTGAAACTGTTATTAAGAATCTTCCCAACAACAAAAGTCCTGGACCAGATGGCTTCACAAATGAATTCTACAAAACTTTCAGGAAGCAGTACCGTTACTTCTTAAGCTTTTCCATAAGATTGAAGAAACAGAAATACTCCCTTCCACCTTCTATGAAGCCAACATCACCCTGATACCAAAAGCTGATAGGAACAGAACAAAAAAGGAAAACTACAGACCAACATAGATGCCAAAATATTAAACAAGATCTTGGCCAACCCGATACAGCAACATATCAAAAAGATTGTTCATCATGACCAAGTGGGATTCATCCAGGAATGCAAGGTTGGTTCAACATCCATAAGTCAGTAAATGTCATTCACCACATCAATAAAATCAAAGCCAAAAATGACATGATTATCTCAATAGATGCAGAGAAAGCCTTTGACAAAATCCTATACCCATTCATGCTCAAAACTCTACAAAAAATGGGAATAGATGGGAAATTCCTCAAGATAGTGGAGTCTATATATAGCAAACCTACAGCCAACATCATACTCAATGGACAGAAGTTGAAAGTATTCCCCCTCAGATCAGGGACTAGACAGGGCTGTCCACTGTCACTGTTACTCTTCAACATAGTATTGGAAGTTCTTGCCATAGCAATCAGGCAAGAGAAAAAAATCAAAGGAATACAGATTGGAAGGGAGGAAGTCAAGATCTCACTATTTGCAGATGATGTGATAGTATACATAGAAAGACGTAAAGATTCCAGCAGAAAATTACTGGAAGTTATAAGGCAATATACCAAGGTATCAGGCTACAAAATGAATGTACAAAAATCAGTTGCATTTCTTTATGCAAACACTAAATCTGAAGAAGAAGACATCCAGAAATCACTCCCATTTACTGTTTCAGCAAAATCAATCAAATACCTAGGAATAAAGTTGACCAAAGAAGTGAAAGACTTGTATGCTGAAAACTATGAGTCGCTACTCTAGGAAATAGAAACTGATACCAAGAAATGGAAAGATATCCCATGCTCATGGGTTGGAAGAATAAATATCATCAAAATGAATATTCTTCCTGGAGCCATATACAAGTTTAATGCAATACCCATCAAAGTTCCACCAAGCTTCTTTAAGAGAATAGAACAAACACTACACTCATTTATCTAGAACCTGAAAACACCTACAATTGCCAAAACCATTTTGAGGAAAAGAAACAGAAATGGAGGCATCACACTCCCAGACCTTAACCTATATTATAAAGCCATCATCATCAAAACAGCATGGTACTGGAACAAAAATAGGCACACAGACCAGTGGAACAGAATCGAAAGTCCAGAAATAAATCCCCACTCCTATGGGCATCTAATATTTGATAAGGGGGCACAAAGGATTAAATGGAAAAACGAGTCTCTCTTCAATAAATGGTGCTGGGAAAACTGTTTTGTAACATGCAGAAGAATGAAATTGAACCACTTTATCTCACCATAAACAAAAATCAACTCCAAATGGATCAAAAACCTAGATGTCAGACCAGAAACAATCAAATACTTAGAGGAAACCATTAGTAAAACACTTTCCCACCTACACCTCAAGGACATCTTTGATGAAACAAACCCAATTGCAAGGAAGACTAAAGCAGAAACAAACCAATGGGACTACATCAAATTGAAAAGCTTCTGCACATCCAAAGAAACTATTAAACAAACAGAGAGACCCCTCACAGAATGGGAGAAGATCTTCACATGCCAGACATCAGACAAGAAACTAATCACCAAAATATATAAAGAGCTCAGCAAACTTAGCACCAAAAAAGCAAATGACCCCATCCAAAAATGGGCAGAGGATATGAACAAAACATTCACTACAGAGGAGATCCAAAAGGCTAACAAGCATATGAAAAACTGCTCTAGGTCACTGATTGTCAGAGATATGCAAATTAAGACAACACTAAGATACCACCTCACTCCTGTAAGAATGGCATACATCAAAAAGGACAGCAGCAACAAATGCTGGAGAGGATATGGGGACAGAGGAATCCTTTTACATTGCTGGTGGGAATGTAAATTGGTACAGCCTCTGTGGAGAGCAGTCTGGAAAACTCTCAGAAGGCTAGACATGGACCTTCCATATGATCCAGTAATTCCTCTCCTGGGGTTATACCCCAAGGACTCCATAACACCCAGTCAAAAAGAGGTATGTACTCCTATGTTCATAGCAGCACAATTCATAATAGCTAAAACCTGGAAGCAACCCAGGTGCCCAACAACAGATGAGTGGCTGAGAAAGCTGTGGTATATATACACAATGGAATACTATTCAGCAATCAAGAACAATGAACCCACCTTCTCTGACCCATCTTGGACAGAGCTAGAAGGAATTATGTTAAGTGAACTAAGTCAGAAAGATAAAGATGAGTATGGGATGATCCCATTCATCAACAGAAGTTGAGTAAGAAGATCTGAAAGGGAAACTAAAAGCAGGACCTGACCAAATTGTAAGTAGGGCAGCAAAGTAAAAACCCAGTGGTGATGGGTAGACATGTAGCTTCCTGGGCCAGTGGGGGGTGGGAGTGGGTGGGAGCAATGGGTCACAGTCTTTTGGTGGTGTGAATGGTGTTTATGTACATTCCTAGCAAAATGTAGACATATAAATCACCATTTGATTAATATGAGAGGGGGAAAATCAATTGTATGTCTCAAAGTTTTTCAAAACACAAACTGAATCTTTTTAATATATAGGCTGTGTATTTGATATGCGGGCTCTCTCAAAAGCCTAGACCAAGTAGATTAGAAGCATCCAATAGCACAGCTATATACAAGATACTGGATACTGTACAGCAAACCATAACAAAAGGACTTTTCAAAGTTAACCCAATTACCAGATAATGTGATGATAACATTAACTATCTATTGTCTTTTTGAACCCTAAGACAGCAGAAACCTCACATCTCCACTATAGAGGCCCTACTTCCCCCAGTACTGGAACCCTTGGATAGGGCCCACTTTCCTGTATGCCTCTCCCAATCCATACCAAATAATATTGCATCCGCAGATCACAACCTAAGCATAGCAACGATTGCCACCTCAACATGTGGCACCTCAGACTGTGTCCAGAGACTTCACGAGTGGAGTGACAACCCTTCAGCTTCATTACTCGGGTGAGACCTTTCCTTTTATAGTACACTCAAATTTAATCTCAGGTGGTTCACTTTCTAACAAAGTCCCATAACCTAGATATACACCAGTTTCTGTGAGAGAGAGCTTATGGTCACACGTATCCATAAACTACTGCAAAATATATACCTGAAAGCAGAAGTACACTAGAGTTTGCAGTGAGTACCCCCCTAACACTTCCTCTCCACTATTCCAAGCTTTGGGTCCATGATTGCTCAACAATTTGTTTGGCTTCGTATGTTAACTCTCTTTTCAATCACCAGGTTCCAGATGCCACTAGGATGCTGGCTAGGCTTCCCTGTATTGAAGACCCCACCAATGTGTCCTGGAGCTCAGCTTCCCCAGAGACACACCCTACTAGGGAAAGAGAGAGGTAGACTGGGAGTATGGACCGACCAGTCAACGCCCATGTTCAGCGGGGAAGCAATTACAGAAGCCAGACCTTCTACCTTCTGTAACTCTCAATGACCCTGAGTCCATACTCCCAGAGGGATAGAGAATGGGAAAGCTATCAGGGGAGGGGCTGGGATATGGAGATTGGGTAGTGGGAATTGTGTGGAGTTGTACCCCTCCTACCTTATGGTTTTGTTAATTAATCCTTTCTTAAATAAAAAATAAATAAATAATTAAATAAAAAGAAATGATTTTCTTGCTTTGATTTTTTTTTTTGGTTAGTTTTTGTGAATCAGTTCTCTAGATTCCAGGTACAAGTGAAACCATCTGGTCATTCTCCTTCATCTCTTTATGTATTTTGCTAAGCATCATCATCTCCAGTTCCATTAATTTTTCCCAAAAGACACAATATCACCTTTTTTTGATTGCAGAGTAGTAGAAATTTTTAATGCAAATTTTATTGAAGTATGGTAAGGTATATTTGGACAAATAGTCTTTAAATAAATTTGAAAACTCAATTTGGTCTTTATCTATTTCTCCATCTTCAAACTTTATTTTTCTTCTTCCCCCATTGGACATAGTCTATCAACATTATGATTGATATCTCTTTGCTTGAATAACTTTTATATGTATTTTGAGTTTTACTGAAGAATCAGTTTCTTAGAAGGAGTCAATCTAAACCCATAGGCAAAATTATTATGCTGATAGGAATTGTAATAGCATTTTATAATTTCCCATACCCAGCCATAAAAGGTAATTTTTCTTATAGCACTCTATTTTGCAGTAATTTTTTATAATATCTTGTCAACATATTCTTATAAGAAGTAAATTTATAACAACTATTCCTTTTTCATATGAAAAAGGTCATTTATATGTAATAAACAACTATTCACTTTGACACTTGTCACATAGACTCAAACTACAGTATCAGAATATTTTATTTAGAAGAACACTCTGAAGAAGGGTTCATTCTTCTAAATCCATGTATTTTATGTCATAATAATTATAATGTTCCCTATGATTTTCTAGACTCAGTTCTATTTATAAGTAATTTGCATCATTTTATATTGCATTTATTTAAATTATGTCCCAATTATTTTCTAAAGTTTTATAGTGTCAGTAATTTAAAAAAAGAACTAAGCTGAAGACTTGTTATGTTTTACCATTTCTAATATAATAGATTATAATTACATCTATTATTAATGCTTATGAGGGGATGTTTTTTAGGCATGAAAGTGAATGTTACTAATTGAGAGGACCTGTTGATTTATTTTTTTAAATAATTCATTCTTCATCAAATTCTATTCCTGTGAATCTGCATCTGAATTGCAAAGCTCAGAATTTGTTAATAAGTATATACCATGATGTAGCATAGATTCAAGGTGACTTATTAAATTTTAGAGATTCCTGGACCCTAAAAAAAAAAAGATGAAATGAAGTGCAGAATGTCTAGTGCTATAGGCACACATGCTTATAATTTTGTGTGGTTGTTTTTCTTGAGCTCTCATATTTTTCATGTTCTCTAATGTTTATGTTACTATAAATTTGACTTCCACCTGTACATTGTTAGCCCAGCAGTTTTGCTACAATTAGAAACAGAATAGTCAATTAAAAATTAGCTTTCCAGGACTGGGGGAAGTAGGGGCTCTATAGTGAAGATGTGAGGTTCCTGCTGTCTTAGGGTTCCCTCTGTCCTGGAACCCTTGGATAGGGCCCACTTTCCCGTATGCATCTCCCAATCCAAACCAAATAATATTGCATCCGCCGATCACAACCTAACCAAAGCAACGATTGCCACCTCAACATGCTTCACCTCAGACTGTATCCAGAGACTTCACGTGTGGAATGACAACCCTTCAACTTCATTACTCGGGTGAGACCTTTCCTTTTACAGTACACTCTAATTTCATCTCAGGTAGTTCACTTTCTAACAAAGTCCCATAATCTAGATATACACCAGTTTCTGTGAGAGAGAGCTTATGTGCACACGTATCCATAAACTAGTGCAAAATATATACCTGAAAGCAGAAGTACACTGCAAACTAGAGTTTGCAGTGAGTACCTCCCTAACACTTCCTCTCCACTATTCCAAGCTTGGGATCCATGATTGCTCAACAAATTGTTTGGCTTCATATGTTAACTCTCTTTTCAATCACCAGGTTCCAGATGCCACCAGGATGCTGGCTAGGCTCCCCTGGATTGAAGACCCCACCAATGTGTCCTGGAGCTCAGCTTCCCCAGAGACACACCTTACTATGGAAAGAGAGAGGCAGACTGGGAGTATGGACCGACCAGTCAAAGCCCATGTTCAGCGGGGAAGCAATTACAGAAGCCAGACCTTCTACCTTTTGCAACCCTCAACGACCCTGGGTCCATGCTCCCAGAGGGCTAGAGAATGGGAAAGCTACCATGGGAGGGGGTGGGTTATGGGGATTGGGTGGTGGGAATTGTGTGGAGTTGTACCCCTCCTACCTTATGTTTTTGTTCACTAATCCTTTCTTAAATAAAAAATTTAAAAAAAAAAAAAGAAAAGAAAATAACACACCCATCTTACAAAATAAGTATACTTTAAAAAAAAATTGTGCTGTGATATAAGGAGAGCTGTCAGAGTGCACTTGACCCCACCCACTTTGCTATCAAAATAGAAAAGGCAGTCACCAACAGCCCAAGGAAACTTCTCATTAGAAAATAACAACATCAGCACCCTGATCTATAGAAACATCTAGTTTCTATAGAGTTGTTCAAAAAATAAAATGTACATACTGGAAAGTGGGCTCTACCCTAAGGTCCCAGGACTGAGGGAAGTTTAGGCTGTATAGTGGAAAAGTGAGGTTCCTGATGTCTTAGGGTTCAAGAGATAATGGATAGTTACTGTTATCATCACATTATTTGGTAATTGGGTAGGGCCCACTTTCCTTTATGCTTCTCCCAATTCTTATCAAATAATATTGCATCCGCTGATTGTAACCTAATCAATGCAACAAGTTCCACCCAAGCATGCTTCACAGGTATGGAACAACAACCCTTCAGCTTCATCACTCAGGTGAGACCTTTCCTTTCATAGTATTCTCTAATTCCATCCCAGGCGGTTCCTTTCATAGTATTCTCTAATTCCATCCCAGGCGGTTCACTTCCAAAACCTAGATATAGACCAGGTTCCAGGAGATAGAGGATATGTTCACAGGTATCGATAAACTAGGGCAAATATATACCTGAAAGTAGTAGTACAGTAGAGTTTGCAGTGAGTACCCCCCAATACTTCCTCTCCACTATTCCAACATTTGGGTTCATGATTCTTGAACAATTTGTTTGGCTTTGTATGTTAACTCTCTTTTCAGCCACCAGGTTCCAGATGCCATGAGGATGCCGGCCAGGCTTCCCTGGACTGAAGACCCCACCAATGCGTCCAGGAGCTCTGCTTCCCCAGAGACTCACCCTACTAGGGAAAGAGAGAGGCAGACTGGGAGTATGGACCAACCAGTCAACGCCCATGTTCAGCGGGGAAGCAATTACAGAAGCCAGACCTTCTACCTTCTGCAACCCACAATGACCCTGGGTCCATGCTCCCAGAGGGATAGAGAATGGGAAAGCTATTGGGGAGGGGATGGGATATGGAGATTGGGTGGCGGGAATTGTGTGGAGTTGTACCCCCCTATCCTATGATTTTTTTAATGTCTCCTTTCTTAAATAAAATAATAATGATAATAAAATGTGTCTTTTTAAAATCAAAAACAAAAAACAAAAAAAAATTAGCTTTCCCTTAAGACCTGGAATTAGAATTTAGTTCTTCTAGTACTGGGTTATATGTCAATTTCAAGAACAGTTTTTCTCTTTTTCTATTTAAATTACTTAAGCTTAATTTAACTATGTTCACTCACACATAAATTCATAAATAGTAAATATTTAGTGCTTCTTTCCAAGTTTCCTTAAGTTTTCTGCATCTCAGATGTGAGGGTGATCTGGCTGTGACATGTATCACCCCATTGATTTCCAGGGTTGATTAGGCTGATCTGGCTGGCTAGGGGGTGTCCCCTTACTGCCTCACTGCTCCATGTGAGTCCCTCTGGAAGCTGCATGCTTGGTCAAAGAGGATGGCCTTCCCTGAATAGAGATGGTTGAGGGTACACAAGTAGCTGCGCTCCCCTGCTAGAACCTCCAAACAAGCTCTCAAGATTTCTGCATCTCAAAGTTCTCTAAAACACAGTTAATAGTTTGTTAATTCTGAAAAATACATAAGTAAAAAAAAAAAAAAAGCAGTGTGAATCCCCTAACAACTAGAACAGTTTGAATAAATTATTCAGTAATTTACATAGGAGAGAAGAGACCCTCACTCCCCAAGCACACATAAAGTGATACCGGATGTAGGAATCTGTTCTTCTCATTCTACCCTATCCTTGACCTCTTCTTCAGGGCAAATAGATGATAAAAATTGATAGATGACAGAAGATAGCTAGATGATAGATAAATAGATAGATAGATGTTGGAGAATAGGGTCCACTGTCCCAGGAAGTCCAGGCCATTGTTTCAATGAGGTTCAAGTGGTTTAACCCCCACCTCTCCCTTTAGGTCCAGAGAAGGCCAGGTTCCCCTGAACTCTTGAACTAATGCTGGATGGCTTCTCCGGAATAAGGGCTACCTTTCTGCACATGCCTCTCCTCTCCCCTTAAAACAATGTACATTCTACCTGGTCTAGAGTTATGAGAGAGTCAACATATCAAAGACTCAGCCTATGTATTAAGAAGACTTAGTCTGTGTTTTAAAAAGTTCCAGATATATTATCAATTTCCCTCCTCTAATATTAGTTAAATAGTGGTTTATGTGACTACACTTTAATAGGAGTGTACATAAACACTATTCCCACCACCAAAAGACTGTGGCCCATTCCACCACCACCCCCCCAGCTGCCCCGGGGAAGCTGAATGTCCACTCTCTCCCTCACCACAGGGTTTTTACTTTGGTACCCTACTCTCGATTTAATCAGATCCTGTTTTTACTTTCCCTTTCTGTTCTTCTTTTTCAACTTCTGTTTATAAGTGGGATCATCCCATACTCATCTTTGTCTTTCTGACTTAGCTCATTTAACATAATTCCTTCTAGCTCTGGCAAAGATGGGTCAGATAAGGTGGGTTCACCGTTCTTAATAGCTGTGTAGTATTCTATTGTGTATATATACCACAGCTTTCTTAGCCATTCATCTGTTGTTGGGCTCCTGGGTTCCTTCCAGGTTTTAGCTATTTGAATTGTGCTGCTATGAACATAGGTGTACACATATCTTTTTGATCGGGTATTATGGAATCCTTGGGGTATATCCCCAGGAGAGGAATTACTGGGTCATATGGAAGGTCTATGTCTAGCCTTGTGAGAGTTTTCCAGACAGCTCTCCACAATGCAAAAGGGTTCCTCTGTCCCCACAGCTTCTCCAGCATTTGTTGCTGCTCTCCTTTTTGATGTATGCCATGCTCACAGGAGTGAGGTGGTATTTCATTGTTGTCTTAATTTGCATTTCTCTGACAATCATCGACCTGGAACAGTTTTTCATATGTTCATTAGCCTTTTGGATATCCTCTGAAGTGAATGTTTTGTTCACATCCTCTGCCCACTTTTGGATGGGGTCATTTGCTTTTTTGTTGCTAAGTTTGCTGAGCTTTTTATTTTATTTTATTATTATTATTTTTATTTATTATTATTTTATTTTATATTTATTTTTTTATTTTATTATTTTATTTTTTTATTTTATATTTTGCTGAATAGTCTCTTGTATGATGTATGGCATGTGAAGATCTTCTCCCATTCTGTGAGGGGTCTCTTTGTTTGTTTAATAGTTTCTTTGGCTGTGCAGAAGCTTTTCAATTTGCTGTAGTCCCATTGGTTTGTTTCTGCTTTAGTTTTCCTTGCCTGGACTGATGACCCCACCAATGTGTCCTGGAGCCCCGCTTCCCCAGAGACCCACCCTACTAGGGAAAGAGAGAGGCAGGCTGGGAGTATGGATCTACCAGTCAATGTCCATGTTCAGTGGGGAAGCAGTTACAGAAGCCATACCTTCCACCTTCTGCAACCCACAACTCCCAGAGGGCTAGAGAATGGGAAATACCTGGGCAATGTGTATATGTACTTGTTTTCTCTCCCAAATAAACAAATTGCCCTCTGAGGCTTTTCTCAGGGCTGACTGTCTCCCTGTGCATGTTGCCCTCAACACACTGAGCTGCTCTGGGACTCACGGGGGCCACTCTTCACCTCTGTCTCCCAAAGGATCCAGGGAAATGGGCAGAACCAGGGGGAGGCCTGCAGAGAGATAGGTAGGTAGATAGATAGATAGATAGATAGATAGATAGATAGATAGATAGATAATGATAGATAGGTTGATAGATGATAGATAATAGATAATAGATTGATGATAGATAGATGATAGATAGATTTATGATAAATAGATGATAGATAGATAGACAGATAAAGATTTACCACAACTTCATAGCTTCTTTCAAAGTTGTTAAGGATGGATTTGAACCTTGAACCTGGGTTGCACCCATGGTAAAGTAATACACTACAATGCAGCAATTTCACAGATCAAGAAATAATCTCTTTTACAAGTAGTGAAAACTTATTTTTTCACTGAGCCCACAATGACTACATGGGAGCTGTAAAATGGATTAGGATCCTGAGGAGTCAGCTAAAAACACTTGGCAAGTCAACATCTGCTCATCAATTCTTTCTCACAGGCCTTCAACAAAAGTCTAAGATTAATACATCTAAAGCTGGGGCAGGGCAAGAGAGTTGAGATAAATCTTTACAAAGACCTCCAGGTCTTTACTAAATACCCTAAAAGGACCCTTCAAAAGTAGGTGATAGGGCAAAAGAACTATGAAAAATCTCTGCAAAATACCCCCAAATTTTCACAAGCACAGAGCAGTGAATAATAAATCCCGAGGCCAGGGCAGGTTTGAGAAATTCCTCTATGGCATGGCAGTCAGCTAGCCTATTACAGATGTCCTACCAAAGAAAATATCTCTCTGAAGATGCTTGAGGGAGTACTAAAATGCACAGACAATTCTGGACTAGTCTCCTAAGAGTTTAGCAATGAAAAATAATGCAAATGAATTTGTTCCATGGATTATAGTACTGGTGCTTATAGCTGGAAAAAATAAATCCTGGAACTTTTGAGGGTTTAGATGTAAATTCTATTTGTCTATGTATTTGACAGCACTGAAAAAACAAATCCAACTAAATTGGTAGCAAAATATACTTCACTACATATCAGATTAATATAACATTGTTCTCTGTCATTAATATTCTGACAATAGTTGCTATGTACTAAATATCTGTGCCCTGAAAGAAATTCATAGGTGGAAGTAATTAATCTATGGAATGATGGAGATTAGCCTCCTCTTATAAAGAGAAGCTAGAGATTGCTGATTTACTAACCCCCTAACCCCACCATATACACAGGCACTAAAGAAAGACAATAAGGACATAACAAGAAAGTCACCAAAAAGTTATTCATTTAAATCTTGATTTATATCCATTTAGATTTTAATTAACCTTCTGAACTATGCCTTATATTCAAGAGAAAAACAGTTCTAGGAACCAGAAGCTACTCTAGTATTAAAGTGCATGCCTTGAGCATGTGTACTCCCAGCTTAGAATTTGGGTAATGTATAAAAACAAGAAAGACAAAATAAAAATATTATCATAAATAAGACTTATCTTTGTGTATGTATCAATACATACAACTATATATCTACATTAAATGAATAGAATAAAATTCAGTTCTTCAGATTCTCAGTCCATGATATTTTGTTATAGTCCAAGCTGACTAATATAGAAAGAATTGTTTTCCTCTATGGTAAAAAATTAAGATGGTAACACAGAGAATATGAAAGCAAAAGGAAAGAGAAAACTAGAGACAAATCATACAATTCTGAACATTTTAGAAGTAGGCTTGGCTAGTGGCACTTTTTTTTTTGTCTCTTTTCATAAGGGCTTACATCCCCAAAGGGTTCCCTTTCCTTTTCATTTGAGTCAATTTTTTCTTTCACTTCAATGTACGTTTATGTTTTTCTCGAGATGCCTATGAATAGACTTGCTTTATATTGCCTAGTTTCCCCCCCACACATATATGCTACTTTTTCTTCCAATTTGTTTTCTGTGTAGAAAGTTCAGATCTCATCAATATTTACAAGCTCAATTCTTTAAAGTAATAAGCTGTCTGCACTTAAGTCTTTCACAAAAGAAATACCAAAGTTTATGTATGTGAGAATCTCTCATTTATATACACAAGTAGACTAACATCAATAACCTGGTACTCCAATCTCATGGCTAGATTGAATTTTGTAATGTCTCTCCTCTCTCTCACTCTCTAAAAAGGGGAAACATGAAAAGAGAGAGAAAATTCAATCATAAAAAGAAATTCACATCACTTGTAGCAAACTTGTTAAAAATACTAGAAAGGGGTGATGGAGATAGCATAATGGCTATGCAAAGAGACTCTCATGCCTGAGGCTCCAAAGTCCCAAGTTCACACCACAGCACCACTATGAGCCAGAGCTGAACAGTGCTCTGGTAAAAAGGAAAAAAAAAAAAAAAAAACTAAAAAGTTATAGTTGGGGAGGTAGATATCTATACAAATTGTCATAAACAAAAGACACATTTACTGATAAATAATACACATTCATATTAATTATTGGAAGAGGATTACATGGCAACACTATCATATGCAACTGACTCTACTTCCTCTGTAGAGGGGAAGTTTTGTTAGTATGTTTGTATTATTCTTCTGGTAAAATTTGACTGGCTTAGTTATCTCACAAAACCAAATTTCAGAGTGTGATCTTTCCAGGATATAATCACAATCTCATATCAATCACATAAAGTACTGTCTTCTCTAGTCTATTATCTTGCTTTCTGCGAATCTTTAAATTTAGTCAACACTTTATATGTTGACTAAATTTACATATTCAATCCATCTTCTTTCTACTATTTTATTTAAAAATGAGTAAACGAATGAGCATGTAGTTGGCAGTACACTATAGAATTAAACATTTGTAATGTTACATTGTGGATTTTAGTGTGTATCACTCACAAAAAGGGGGCATAGAGAAAATTGGTTATAAAGAGACAGAAAAAAAAACGGATGACGAATTGAGATGGAAAGAAATAGAGATTAAAGTTGACTATATGTCTTTAGTGAAAAATAAAATTTAGCATATTATTTCACGCTTCTGTTTGTACTAACAGAGGACCTGGTAATATTAATAACATAACATTTTGCTATATTTCCAGATATATGATACCTCAGGTCTCTCTGCCTTCATTAGTCAGCTTAATTTAAATTGTTTTCTTGCATCAAAAAACCTGAGTTAAAAAAGAAACTGTGTTTCCAATTTTGTTTAAGATTAATTTGTTGGGAGTCGGGCTGTAGCGCAGCGGGTTAAGTGCAGGTGGTGCAAAGCACAAGGACCGGCATAAGGATCCTGGTTCAAACCCCGGCTCCCCACCTGCAGGGGAGTCGCTTCACAGGCGGTGAAGCAAGTCTGCAGGTGTCTATCTTTTTCTCCTCCTCTCTGTCTTCCCCTCCTCTCTCCATTTCTCTCTGTCCTATACAACAATGACAACAACAATAATAACTACAACAATAAAAAAACAACAAGGACAACAAAAGGGAATAAATAAATAAAATGAATATTTTAAAAAAAGAAGTAAAAAAAAAAGATTAATTTGTTTATTTGTCTATCATATTCATGAAAGAAAGATACCAGGTATCTAACTTGGGATTTCATGCCTTGAGGTTTCAGCATTTCTTCACTGCATCACCAATGAGGCTATAAGTATACAGTCATACCAATGAGTACATGGTGCTTGATCTATATTTTCAAATGGTGGTGGTAAGGGGAAGGAAGGGTCAAGAGGAGAGGTTTAGCCAGACACAACACAGCACTTAAGTTCCCCTCTGTGTCAAGGCAATGGAGGCTAAAACCCACAAACTATCTTTCTAGCTCTATCATCACATTAAAAAAAATTTAAGTCAAATGTTATATTTCAAATTTCTTGATAATTTTTACAAGATTTTTTTATTCATCCTAAAATTATTTTACCTTCATTTTCAAGGAAATATGATAAAGAGAATATTCTAAACCAAATTTTTTATCTCTCATTCTCCTTTCCAAAAGTCATGCATTTTTTCTGTTGTTGTTGTTGTTGTTACATTTTTGTAAATGAAAATAGTGGGACTGGGAAAACTTGATTTTTATTTTACATGAAGTGAAATACATCTGTGTGTCCAAATGCATTCTGGAGCCTTTAATATTTATATCTTATTCTAGCCAAACATTTAAAAAATAATTCAAGGCATGATTGTAGAAGGAAGATTAAGATGAAATGTAATTTCAATTAAATTGAACCCTTTAATAGAATCAGACATATTGCTTTTACTAAAAATATTTAATAATCATGTATGCAATCTATGATCCTATGTGTACTGTCATGGACATAGTCTATCAAATAGAAGTTTTAACGTGAATTTTCACTCATCTATATGATGTTTTAAGTATCTGAAAAATGTATACATAAAATATTTGGTGCAAAAGAAACACTTTTGAAAGAATATTAATATACCATTGCACTTCCAAAGAAGCAACTATGTCATAAAAGTTGTAAATTGAAAGTGAGATGACAAACTCAAGTTTCAGAAAATTGTATTTACTTACACTTAGTACTTCCATTCTAAAATGTGCATTTTTGTAGTTATGTTCTTAAAATTTACTATTTTAAATGGATAAGTCAATGACTTTGACAAATCTCCACATCCCTATAACTATTACCCCAATCCAATTTAAAGCATTTCTGTTTTCTTAGGGTGTTCCCTTGGGCCTCTACTAAGTCAATAACCTTTATTCATTCACAGCAAACTTCAGGCCACAGATAACCTTATTTTTTAAATTTATTTTTTATTTAAGAAAGGATAATTAACAAATTCATAGGGTAGGATGGGTACAACTCCACACAATTCCCACCACCAAATCTCCATTTCCCATCCCCTCCCCTGACAGCTTTCCCATTCTCTATACCTCTGGGACCATGGACCCAGGATCATTGTGGGTTGCAGAATGTGGAAGGTCTGGCTTCTGTAATTGCTTCCCCACTGAACATGGACATTGACTGGTTGATCCATACTCCCACTATGCCTCTCTCTTTCCCTAGTAGGGTGGGTCTCTGGGGAAGCGGAGCTCCAGGACATATTGATGGGGTCTTCAGACCAGGGAAGCCTGGTTGGCATCCTGATGGCATCTGGAACCTGGTGGCTGAAAAGAGAGTTAACATACAAAGCCAAACAAATTGTTGAGCAATCATGGACCCAAAGGTTGGAATAGTGGAGAGGAAGTGTTGGGGGATACTAATGGCAAACTCTAGTGTACTTCTGCTTTCAGGTATATATTTTGCACTTGTTTATGGATACGTGTGAATATAGGCTCTCTCACAGAACCTGGTGTATATCTAGGTTTTGGGACTTTGTTAGAAAGTGATCTACCTGGGATGGAATTAGAGAATACTGTGAAAGGAAAGGTCTCACCTGAGTAATGAAGCTGAAGGGTTGTCATTACACACCTGAAGTTTCGACACAGTCTGAGTTGAAGCATGTTGAGGTGGCAATCCTTCTGATGATTAGTTTGTGATCGGCTTATGCAATATCATTTGATACGGATTGGGAGAGGCATGCAGGAAAGTGGGCCCTATCCTAAGGTTCCAGGACTGGGGGAAATATAGGCTCTATAGTGGAGATGTGAGGTTCCTGCTGTCTTAGGGTTCAAAAAGACAATGGATAGTTAATGCTATCATCTCATTATTTGATAATTGGGTTAACTTTGAAAAGCCCTTTTGTTAGAGTTTGCTGTATAGTACCCAGTATCTTGTAAATAGCTGTGCCACTGGTTGCTTCTGATCTACTTGATCTAGGCTTTTGAGAGAGATAACCTTATTTTTATCATTACTGTGTAGCTAGTTGTGTTCTTATATTATAACTAAATAAAGGCAGGTAAAATATACCATGTTGGTTCTATTTTGATATTTTCTTTGAAAACTTTTGTATCATTTATATAGTTTTCTCTATGATATTTGTCCTTTTATTTCTGCATAGTGTTGATTTTTATAATTGTAGCATTATTTGATTTATCTTTCTTGGTAATGGACATGTCCATAGTTTTCAATTTGGAGACATTATCAGTTTTAAATGTGGTTTTAAAACACTGATAGGGAACACTCCTATGGCAATATAATCTCATCTCATTCTGGGTCACATGATAAAGTTAACCTTTGATTTGATAAGATTTCCAAATGGTATTTACAAAGTGGTTGCATTCTTAACCCTGATACTAACTATTCTGAATAGTAACTAGAACATACATATTGTTAAGTTCTCACATTTTAACTATTGTTCAGTTTTAGTTTTTTTTTTTCAAAAGACTAGTGATACTGAAAATACCTAAAATAAACATATCACTTTAGAATAATTTCATCCTAACAGAACTTGTGAAGATAGTATTACAGAGTTCCATAATATATATCTAGCAATTACATCTGTCATTTTTTTCTAATAAAAGAGACTTTTTAAAATTAACAAATATGTACTGGACATTTGTTAATTATTATTAAATTGACACATTATTTTTATATTTTTAATTTATGCCTGGCATGCTTTTTCTGTTCTAGTAGCTTAACCAAGATACTATATTATGTTTAGTTGTTATATCTCAGTCTTTCTTTATCACTGATAATCTTTATTGCAAAGATTTCTTTGTGTGAACTTGATGTAAGTACTACAGCATCTTAATTTTTATTTTATTTTACATATATATGTATATATATTTAAACTAGAACAGAGATAAATTGGGAGGGGATGTGAGACAGAGAGGGAGAGAGAAAGACAGAGATCTCCATACTTGCTTCAACACTAATGAAGTGTACCTCCTGTAGGTAGGGCAGAGGGGCTTGAACTAGGGTCCTTGAACATGGTGATAAGTGGCTTAACAGGGTGTGCCACCACCTGGCACCCAGGTAAACCATGTTTTAATGTGAATATTTATGTTAGTATGATTAGGAAAACTTATTTCATTCTATTTTGTTATTCTTTTTTGTTGGCAGTGTCACCAGGATTTCACTACTCCAGGCAGATGCTTCAAATAGGAGAGAGCTGGAGAGAGGATCCCACATCAAGATCCCAACTTCTTCCATGTGATGAGAGGAGGTTGGACACTGGATTGTTCAAGACAGAACAGAAGTGCTAATCGTGTGAGTTATTCTATCAATAAATGAAAAATTAATTTATAAGTATAGCCTGGGTCGTGAATGCCTTTCCACAATATACTGTCATTATTATATTGAAGCTCTGTTGATATGATGATAACATAGGAATGGAGGGAAAATAGTATTCTGTAATTTATTTATTTATTTTAGTTTTTTATCTTTATTTATTTGATAAAGACAACCAGAACTCGAGAGGAAAGGGGGAGATAGAAAGGGAGAAAGACAGAGAAACTGCATCACCACCCGCTCTACATTCTGTAACTTTATGACCAAACTTGCTCATTTGTTCTTTGGATCATTACTTGGGCTTCACTACTCCAGGTTAACTTTTTCTCAAGTAGACAGAGTCAGATATATATATATATATATATATATATATAGAGAGAGAGAGAGAGAGAGAGAGAGAGAGAGAGAGGGAGAAAGAGAGAGGGAGAGAGAGAGAGAGAGGGAGAAAAGGATACCTTAGCACCAAAATTTCCTTCAGTGCTGTGGGTACTAGTCCTGAACCTTAGTGATATCTAGGACAAAACCAGACTATATAAGTGATCTATCTTGCTGACACCTAAGCCTTAAGCTTTTAATGGATCTGAATCCATTCTCTATGATATCTAATAGTCTATCCAGGATTTTTTCGCTTTTTACATGAGGAAGGCAGGAAGCGGTTGAGTTGAATAATTTCTAATCTGTCATGTTAGATTAGGATGTGGTACAGGCTTTTCAAGTCCTCTGAAAATTTTATTATGAAGAATGCTTGGGATATAAAGTACTTAATTTAAGCCTCCCTGTTACAAAAACAACAATAAAAAAATCTTTTACTTTTCTTTTCAACATAAGATTCTGTTGTATTTTCCAAGTTGTACTTTTTCTATGAAATAGACCTCTGAAAGACATCTATACTTTCAAAGCATGGACTCTATAGTAGCTGACCAATTACCATATATTTATGACTCTAGAGGTTGTAAAGAAGTAGATTTTCGGAGGTTCCCAGAAGATGGAGGACTGAGAAGCTGCTAGTAGCTTGAGCTCTGACCACATCTCCTGGAAATGGTAGGAATTTCTGCCTTTAGTAGGCCAGTCAATAAGGAGTCCTAGAGGTGACACTAAGGAGGAGACTATAACTTAATTTGGGTTAAGAATTAGAGTAGGAAAAAAGGGAAAAAAATTTTCCCTTTAATTTTTAAGCATACGTCCTCCCCCTTGTTCCCCCCCCCCCCAGAAACCAGTCCCTGGAGACCAGCTCCTAGCAGGCTCCCCTGCTGAGCTTCTGTATTTACAAAATTCCTAACCCACCAGGGAGTATCATTCATTCTAAGTCTATACCCTTCTGAAACCTCTGGCCTTATTTCTTTCTAAGTAGTTAACCCCCCCACCTCACCCCTCATACCTAATTAAAAAATTAAGAATAAATAAATTTTAAAAAACCTTTCCTTTCACTGCTCTTTTATGACTGTTCTTTTTCTTATCTTTTTCTTTTTTTTCTCTCTCTTTTTTTCTCTTTTTCTCATTCTTGTCATCCTTTCTTCCTTAATCCTACAGCTTCCAAAGCCAAAGCCCCCAGCCCCCACACCACCAAACAGTGTGCTTCTTTTAATACACTGATACACATTTGGGAATTATTTTGGGGAAGAATTCTGACTCAGTGTGGACTCTCACTGCAAGTGTCTCTGCTCAACTTTCCTTCACCCTTTAGCCACCCCTAGAATATACAGTGGATAGCAGATTTTCATAACTGTCTATTTCAGCTATCCTTGTCTAGTCCTGAGGTTTTTTTCTTTTGTTTTTGTTTCTCATTATTAACAATCAGCTGCCTCTGATCACAAGGTTTGAGGTAATCTTGGACAGGGTTTTTATTTAATTTTTTTTTACCCTGCTCTATTTTACTATTAATATTATATAAAGGCATATATCTTCCCCCCTTAGGTTGATCAGAATTAACTCTTAGCATATATTTCAGTGCTAGGGTAGTGGGCATCTTATCTATTGTGGGAGGAACTTGTCTCCTTAATCCTACCTCCTTTACCCTCCCTCCCCATCCTAGCTAATGAAAAAAACTAAATTATATTAAATTAAATTAAAAATAAAGTAATAAAAAAACCTTTCCTTTCACTGCTCTTTAATTACAGCTCTTTTTCTTATCTTTTCCCTTTTCTCTCTCTTGTCTCTTCTTTCTTTTTCTTTTTTCTTTTCTTTTTTAATCTTGTCATACACTTCTTCCTTCCTTCTTCTTTGCCTTTATGAATTACTGAATTATTTTGGGGAAGAAATCTGACTCAGAGTGGACTCCCTATGTGTGTATCTCTGCTCTAGTTCCCTTTCCCCTCTTGTTACCCCTAGAATATACAGTGGATAGTAGATTTGCATAATTGTCTATGCTTGCTATCCCTTCTTTCTATTCTCTTTCTTATTCACTGGGATTTGGTTACTATTCTTTCACGGACTGGAGAAATTGTTTGGCTAACTGGTAACGATTAAACTGCTTCAATACTTGCTTAAGTTGTCATAAAGTGCAGTTGTCATAAAGGTATTTAGTACAGTGTTACTTGTACTCAAGATACAACAACTGAGGAACAACAGAGCATATAAAAAAAAAGAAACACATAAAACAAAAAAATGGGTAGATCAAAAACAAATAAAACTGCTACTCCAATGAATGAAGACAAGAGCCCTGAAGAAACTACAAGTCAGACAGAAGTAACCATAGATAAGAAAAGTATGCAAGCAATAATAAACTTATTAACCACAGAAATGAAAACAACATTGGAGGAAAGGAATGACAGTATTAGGGAAACAACAGTTGCGACCCCTAAGGAAAATACTGATTATCTTGAGGCAATTAGAGAACTGAAAGCTGAAATAGCTGTAATGAAGAAAGAAGCTGAGGCAAGGGAAAGTTGACTAACAGAAGTAGAAAACAGAATTAGTCAGACAGAGAATGAGTTAGAGAAAACTAAGAAAGAGGTGAAAGAGCTTAAAAAGAGATTGAGAGACACTGAAAACAACAACAGAGACATATGGGATGATCTCAAAAGAAGTAACATTCGTATAATTGGCCTGCCAGAGGAAGAAAGAGAGTCAGGGGGAGAAAACATTCTAGAGGAAATAATAGAAGAACACAGCCCAGACCTGAATAACAGAAAGGACATCAATATTCAAGAGGCCCAGAGAGTACCAAACAGAATCAACCCAGACGTGAAGACACCAAACACATCATAGTCACAATGAAAAGAAGTAAGGATAAAGAAGGGATCCTAAAGGTTGCAAGAGATAAACAAAAGTCGCATACAAGGGAAAACCCATAAGATTATCTGCAGACTTCTCCAACAAACTCTAAAAGCCAGAGGGGAATGGCAAGATATCTATCGAACCCTGAATGAAAAAGGGGTTCAAAAAAGGATAATATATCCTGCTAGACTTTCATTCAAACTAGATGGAGGGATCAAAACCTTCTTAGACAAACAACAGTTAAAGGAAGCAACCATCACCAAGCCGGCCCTGAAAGAGGTTCTAAAAGACCTCTTATAAACAAGAACATCACTATAATACTTGCAATATATCAGAGCAAACAATTTTTTTAGAACAATGGCACTACAATACGATAAATCCATAATATCAATAAATGTCAATGGCTTAAACTCACCCATCAAAAGGCACAGGGTGGGGGATGGATCAGAAAACATAACCCAAACATATGCTGCTTGCAAGAATCCCATCTGTCAAAACAAGATAAACACAGACTTAAAGTGAAAGGATGGAAAACTATCATACAGGTTAATGGTCCACAAAAAAGGGCAGGAACAGCCATTCTCATCTCAGACACGATAGATTTTAAATTAAATTAAAAGATAGGAAAGGACATTACATAATGATTACAGGATCAATCAACCAAGAAGACTTAGCAATTATTAACATCTATGCACCCAATGAGGGACCATCTAAATACATTAAGAACATACTGAAAGAATTTCAAAAATACATCAATAGTAATACAATAATAGTGGGAGACTTCAATACCCCACTCTCACACTTAGACAGATCAACAAAGTAGAGATCCAATAAAGATACAAAAGAATTGAATGAAGAGATTGACAGACTAGACCTCTTGGACATTTTCAGACTCCTCCATCCCAAAAAACTGGAATACACTTTCTTTTCAAATCCACATAACACATACTCAAGGATAGAACACATGTTAGGTCACAAAGACAGCATCAATAAATTCAAGAGCATTGAAATCATCTCAAGTATCTTCCAGATCACAGTGGAGTAAAACTAACATTTAACAACAAACAGACAATTATTAAAAGTCACAGAATTTGGAAACTAAACAACATACTCATTAAGAACCACTGGTTCAGAGATTCACTCAAGCAGGAAAGTCAAATGTTCCTGGAAACAAATGAAAATGAAGACACAACCTATCAAAATATTTGGGACACAGTTAAAGCAGTACTGAGAGGGAAACTTATAGCCATACAATCACATATTAAACAAGAAGAAGAAGCTCAAATGAACTACCTTACTGCACACGTCAAGGACTTAGAGGAAGAGGAACAAAGGAACCCTAAAGCAATCAGGAGGATAGAAATCACTAAAGTTAGAGCAGAAATAAACAACATCTAAAATAAAAGAACCATACAAAAGATCAATGAAGCCAAATGTTGGTTCTTTGAAAAATTAAACAAAATTGACTAGCCAGACTCACCAAACAAAAAAGAGAGGACTCAAATTAATAGAATTGTAAAAGATGGAGGAGATATCACAACTGACACCACAGAAATCCAGAGAATCATGCGAAACTTCTATAAAGAACTATATGTGACCAAGCTAGAGAATCTGGAAGAAATGCAACAATTCCTAGAAGCATATGCCCTTCCAAAACTGAACCAAGAAGAACTACAAAATCTAAATGCACCAATCACAAACAATGAAATTGAAACCGTTATTAAGAACCTCCCCAACAACAGAAGTCCTGGACCAGATGGCTTCACAAATGAATTCTACAAAACATTCAGGAAACAATACCGTTACTTCTGAAGCTTTTCCATAAGATTGAAGAAACATGAATACTCCCTTTCACCTTCTATGAAGCAAACATCACCCTGATACCAAAATCTGATAGGGACAGAACAAAAAAGGAAAACGAGAGACCAATATCGCTGATGAACATAGATGCAAAAATATCAAACAAGATCTTGGCCAATGAGATACAGCTACATATCAAAAAGTTTGTTCATCATGACCAAGTGGAATTTATCCCAGGAATGCAAGGCTGGTTCAACATCCATAAGCCAATGTCATTCACCACATCAATAAAAGCAAAGCCAAAAATGACATGATTATCTCAATAGATGCAGAGAAAGCCTTTGACAAAATCCAACACCCATTCATGCTCAAAACTCTACAAAAAATGGGAATAGATGGGAAATTCCTCAAGATAGTGGAGTCTATATTTAGCAAACCTACTGCCAACATCATATTCAATGGACAGAAGTTGAAAGCATTCCCCCTCAGATCGGGGACTAGACAGGCCTGTCCACTGTCACCATTACTCTTCAACATAGTATTGGAAGTTCTTCCATAGCTATCAGGCAAGAGAAAGAAATCATAGGAATACAGATTGGAAGGGAAGAAGTCAAGCTCTCACTATTTGCAGATGATATGATAGTCTACATAGAAAAAGAATCCAGCAGAAAACTACTAGAAGTTATTAGGCAATATAGCAAGGTATCAGGCTACAAAATAAATGTACAAAAATCAGTGGCATTTCTTTATGCAAACACTAAATCTGAAGAAGAAGACATCCAGAAATCACTCCCATTTACTGTTTCAGCAAAATCAATCAAATACCTAGGAATAAAGTTGACCAAAGAAGTGAAAGACTTGTATACTGAAAACTATGAGTCGCTACTCTAGGAAATAGAAACTGACACCAAGAAATGGAAAGATATCCCATGCTTATGATTGGAAGAATAAATATCATCAAAATGAATATTCTCCCCAGAGCCATATACAAATTTAATGCAATACCCATCAAAGTTCCACCAAGCTTCTTTAAGAGAATAGAAAAAACACTACAATCATTTATCTGGAACCTGAAAACAACTAGAATTGCCAAAACTGTCTTGAGGAAAAAAAACAGAAATGGAGGCATCACACTCACAGACATTAAACTATATTATAAATACATCATCATCAAAACAGCATGGTACTGGAACAAAAATAGGCACACAGACCAGTGGAACAGAATTGAAAGCCCAGAAATAAATCCCCACACCTATGGACATCTATTCTTTGATAAGGGAGCCCAAAGGATTAAATGGAAAAACGAGTCTCTCTTCAATAAATGGTGCTGGGAAAACTGTTTTGTAACATGCAGAAGAATGAAATTGAACCACTTTATCTGACCAGAAAGAAAAATCAACTCCAAATGGATCAAAAACCTAGATGTCATATCAGAAACAATCAAATACTTAGAGGAAAACATTGGTAAAACACTTTCCCACCTACACCTCAAGGATATCTTTGATGAATCAAACCCAATTGCAAGGAAGACTAAAGCAGAAACAAACCAATGGAACTACATCAAATTGAAAAGCTTCTGCACATCCAAAGAAACTATTAAACAAACAGAGAGACCCCTCACAGAATGGGAGAAGATCTTCACATGCCATACGTCAGACAAGAAACTAATCACCAAAATATATAAAGAGCTCAGCAAACTTAGCACCAAAAAAGCAAATGACCCCATCCAAAAATGGGCAGAGGATATGAACAAAACATTCACTACAGAGGAGATCCAAAAGGCTAACAAGCATATGAAAAACTGCACTAGGTCACTGATTGTCAGAGAAATGCAAATTAAGAAAACACTAAAATACCACCTCACTCCTGTTAGAATGGCATAAATCAAAAAGGACAGCAGCAACAAATGCTGGAGAGGATATGGGGACAGAGGAATCCTTTTACATTGCTGGTGGGAATGTAAATTGGTACAGCCTCTGTGGAGAGCAGTCTGGAAAATTATCAAAAGGCTAGACATGGACATTCCATATGATCCAGTAATTCCTCTCCTGGGGTTATACCCCAAGGACTCCATAACACCCAACCAAAAAGAGGTGTGTACTCCTATATTCATAGCAGCATAATTCATAGTAGCTAAAACCTGGAAGCAGCCCAGGTGCCCAACAACAGATGAGTGGCTGAGAAAGCTTTGGTATATATACACAATGGAATACTATTCAGCTATCAAGCACAATGAACCCACCTTCTCTGACCCATCTTGGATAGAGCTAGAAGGAATTATGTTAAGTGAACTAAGTCAGAAAGATAAAGATGAGTATGGGATGATTCCACTCATCATCAGAAATTCAGGAAGAAGATCTGAAAAAGAAACTAAAATCAGGACCTGACCAAATTTTAAGTAGGGCAGCAAAGTAAAAACCCTGTGGTGAGGGGTAGACATGTAGCTTCCTGGGCCAGTGGTCGGGTGGAGTGAGTGGGAGGTATGGGTCACAGTCTTTTGGTGGTGGGAATGGTGTTTATGTACACTCCTAGCAAAATGTAGACATATAAATCACTAGTTGATTAATATGAGAGGGGGAAAATCAATTGTATGTTTCAAAGTTTTTCAAAACACAAACTGAATCTTTTTAATATATAGGCTGTGTATTTGATATGCGGGCTCTCTCAAAAGCCTAGACCAAGTATATTAGAAGCATCCAATAGCAAAGCTATATACAAGATACTGGGTACTGTACAGCAAACCATAACAAAAGGACTTTTCAAAGTTAACCCAATTACCAAATAATGTGATGATAACATTAATTATTGATTGCCTTTTTGAACCCTAAGACAGCAGGAACCTCACATCTCCACTAGAGATCCCCTACTTCCCCCAGTACTGGAACCCTTGGATACAGCCCACTTTCCCCTATGCCTCTCCCAATCCATATCAAATAATATTGCATCCGCTGATCACAACCTAAGCATTGCAACGATTGCCACCTCAACACGCTTCACTTCAGACTGTGTCCAGAGACTTCACATGTGGAATGACAACCCTTAGCTTCATTACTTGGGTGAGACCTTTCCTTTCATAGTATACTCTAATTTCATCTCAGGTTGTTCACTTTCTATCAAAGTCCCAAAACCTAGATATACACCAGTTTCTGTGAGAGAGAGCATATGTTTATATCCATAAACTACTGCAAAATATATACCTGAAAGCAGAAGTACACTAGAGTTTGCAGTTAGTATCCCCCTAACACTTCCTCTCCACTATTCCAAGCTTTGGGTCCATGATTGCTCAACAATTTTTTTGGCTTTGTATGTTAATTCTCTTTTCAGTCACCAGGTTCCAGATGCCATCAGGATGCTGGCCAGGCTTCCCTGGATTTAAGACCCCACCAATGTGTCCTGGAGCTCAGCTCCCCAGAGACCCACCCTACTAGGGAAAGAGAGAGGCAGACTGGGAATATGGAGCAACCAGTCAAAGCCCATGTTCATCGGGGAAGCAATTACAGAAGCCAGACCTTCTACCTTCTGCAACCTACAATGACCCTGGGTCCATGCTCCCAGAGGGATAGAGAATGGGAAAGCTATCAGGGGTGGGGCTGGGATATGGAGATTGGGTGGTGGGAATTGTGTGGAGTTGTACCTCCCCTACCCTATGGGTTTGTTAATTAATCCTTTCTTAAATAAAAAAATAAAAAAATAAAGAAAAAAAAGAAATTTAAAAGTTAAAAAAAAAAGTAGATTTTCCCTGTACTCACTTATCCTTCTACACTGGATTTAAAGTGAGGAGATATAATAGAAGAGTTAGGATCCAAACTATTTACAGAGAATGGTGATATATAATATGGACATGTTTTTATGAACTTATGTTTATTCCCACATCTTATTTTATGTCCATCTGACATTACTGACTATGAAATATTTTACATGATTTATGGTCTTTGTAATTTTCATCTGTGCTTTTAAATCCTTCCTTTTAAGGACTATGTGTGAAAATTAAAGAACTTTCTCCATTCTCTATAAAATTCATATTTCTCCCAGTCCTGGAATCTTTAGGACTTTGCTTATATTTCTTGATGCCTCTCCTCTCAGTCCCTTTCCTCATTACACTGCCTCTGCTTACCTCAACTATATCAGTGCACCCAGTGCCACCATGCCACATTATATTACCACTATTGTTTTGCTTTGGATTGTATGCAGAGATGCCTAGGTGATGTCAACCTTCCAACTTCATTAATCTGGTGAGCCCTTTCCTAACACATGGGGCTACCTAGTTCTATTTCATATGATGTACTCTCTATCAAAGTTATAAACCCTTAATATAAACTGGGGCCTAGGGGGCTGGAAACATGTATACACATATCCATAAGTCACAGTAAACTATATACCCCAAAGTAAATGTGCTTAATAATTGGCTAGGATTGCAATTATAACCAATAACTTGGCCACCCTACAGAAAGGTGTAAAGAAGGCACCATAAATGGTCTAATCTAATATTCATTATTTAGGCCTACAAACTCTCCTCTCCTTCCTAATCCTTCACTTCCCTCAATCACTCTACCTACTCAACTAACAACATAAAAAATAGTAAGATATATGCCTTATTCTCTTTTGACACCATTATTATTGTCACCTACCTCTTGATGTTCTTTAGAAGAAAAACTGTATACAATTGAACAAGAGATACATTGGAAAAAAAAATAGTAACAACTATAGGCAACCATTGTCCCTATGACAACCTTTATTAGAGTAATCAAACAAGGGAATGCAATAAAACTCAAGTTTAACTTAGGCCCCACTAAAATCATAGGTGTATTTTCTCCCTAACTTGAGGTCAAACCCCATAAATGTAATATTGGATACAACAAATGACACTCAGTATTTTAACAACTGGGGGAAAGTCAAAAAGGAAGATGGTGCAAGAGTGGTGAATAACATTATAAAGCTGAATCAGGGCATAGAGTAGCTCCCAAATATGTGGGAAGTATATAAATACTACTAACTTTAAATTCCACTGATCTTCCCTAGGGCCTATGCCTATTAATATTTAACACAGGACCCTGTGTAACCTCTGAATCCCTGTCTGAGCTTGCATTCCATGGTCATCACTAGGAACATTCTAGGCTGCACTCATTTCAGAACCTGCCTTCCTCAAGTGGCAGATTATGTTGACCCAGACTTTCTTTGGAGAGTGGGGAAGTTTCTACCATTGTTGTTCCACATTGAAGGCCAAGGTCCTACAGAGTTCTGTAAGAGAGTTTATGATGTTTTCTCCTGATAGAGATGACTAGTGACAGTGGAGAGAAGGATCTGTTAATCATATCTATGTGGGAATTCCAGTATTCTTTGAGTAGGGCCCCAAATGATGGGGTTTGTCCTGCTTTTTGTCTTACCATCTTTTATCTCCAACTTGAAGATGCTGCTATGATTTTATCCTGAAATCCTTGAGCAGACAACTTCATCATTGTTTCCTGGAACTTCAATTCTCCAAAGCCCTATCCCACTAGGAAAAGATAGAAACAGGCTGGGGTATGGGTTGACCTTATAGAAGCCAGAACTTCCACCTTCTGCACCCCATAAAGAATTTTGGTCCATAATCCCAGAGGGGTAAATGTTAGCAGAAATTAATCAAAGTACTTTGAATTCTATTCCATTGGGATATAAATATAGTTAGATAGTTATAAACATAATAGGCAACCCATGTTTGTGATCTTGGAAAAACTTCTGCAATTTCTGGTATAGGGAATGAAGACACAGAAAACTGGTGGTAGGAATGGTGTAAAATAATAGTAACTGATTAATATAATCTTAAAGGTTCAACAACTGATATAATAGTGTATATCTTCTAGATTATGAATATTAAAATTTACCATAACAAATATAATACATCTGTTAATAGTTTGAATTTAATCTTATTTTCTTAGCTAGAGATCCAAGAATATGAAACTGTATCTTTTTATTAGCTACCTTTTTCAATTACTAATATAACTTTGTTCTTTGCAAGCTATATTTACATATCTTAATTCAACTATTATTATTAATGCACCCATGTATATAATACCTATTTTAATGCATATACCTAAAGTGTTAAATCTCATGTATAATACTTGACTAATGCATATGTCTAGAACATATATTCCTGTCATGGTATGGAATGCATTAATTGCCTTGAAAATTTCCATATATCATTTTATCCTAGAGTCTTTCTTAGCTCTGGCATATGGTGGGGCTAGTGGTAGAATGTGGAAACTCAGAACAAGAGACATGGCTTTCATTTACACAACCATTATACCATTTCCCTACCCCTGAAAAATCTTTATTCAACTCTAGACTACTCTGGAAATCCAATACTCTGCTTCTCTTTTTAATATCACATTTAATATCAAATGGTTTAATATCTAAACCATCACATAAATTTTAAAATATGTATTCTAATAATTTAAAAAAAATATTCAAAGTATTTAGGTGCCTTGACCTTCCTTATAATAATGTTAAATTATTCTTAATATGTTTCATAGTAATTTAGTAGTTTATGGTTAATAAGTTAGTTCAAACAGTAGAGTCCATTATTGTTGGTAATTGTTCCATTAAATATTACAATATATTGTTATAAAGCTCTCATGACAAGTGTTTAATATGAAAACTTCAAATAGAGCAAAAGATGATCAAATTTTCTATAGAAGTCTTATTTTATCCTTCTGCAGTTGGGGGCAGAATAATACAACAAAATTGTCTGTATTTATAGTCTAGAATCAAAAATCATCAGCAGATTCTCTCTTTTCCTCACCAACAAATGTGCTATATTTCTGGTATAATAGTTTGAATTCTATAAAATACAGAAAATCTTATGAATCAAAAAGTGTATGCCAAACTGCTACTGAATCAATGTCTTATATCACTGGTGTCTCTGTTTTCTTACTAAGACTTTTATGCTATTGCCATCTATATTTTTTAGGGTATTATATAACTGATTTTCCATTCATGCTTTAAATCTTCCTCAAAAGACTATTTGAAATTAATGGACAGTTTTATATTTCCCAATATATTCACAAGTTGTTTTTGACTTGAATTGTGCTTTTTGTCTTAAACAGAAGTTCATAGCTATTCCATTCACATGATATCAGTATCTAGAATACTAACCTATTTTGCTAATGACATAGTTTTCAGGCTATGTCTGTCCTTCATTTATTGATGATTTGACACTGTCTTCTAGATATCACTTTCTATTCAACTATTTTGGCATTACCATTCTCTTTATATTCATTGATCACGTCTGTGATTTGTCCAAAGAAGCAGTCTCTTTTTTAATCTATCCATTCTGTTATCATTCTGTTTCCCTAAGACATATTAACACTAAAAGTACAACCCCACTGAGCTGTAAAACTATGCATTTCCAAATATGAAATTGCCTATTGGCCTTCATTCTTCTCACAACTTACTTATTCACAATGTTCTTATTTTAAGTTACCATTTTAATACAACTTCTTTTTATTTGGTAGCTCTATTGTATATTTCTTTACTACTCAACCTTCCTTTCCATGTTATGGTATTTAAATCACTATATTCTCAATAAATCTGTCTTTCAATATCAACTCTGTTTAATCCAAATGCCTGTAGTACTGTAGTAAGATCTGCATTACTAAACTTTATAATAAGAGTCAACACTTCTAGTTTGTGCCACTAAAGATCCATAATATTCAAAGGAAACTAATATCTGGTGATTGTCAGGCAGGAATTTTTCACTGTCATTAACATTCTTCAATGTATTCAACTTCTAACAAATCATTTGTATTCTTATATTGAGACTGGATCTTGTTTTTATTTTAATGAAATAAATGGGAGTTTTCAAATGGAAAATTCCTTTCCACATCAATATCACCAAAATATCTATCTAAACTCTTTTGGGGCATAGATTGTTGCTTTGTTATTTGTTTGAAAGCAGTGGAATCACACATAAGCAGGGACTTTGTGTTGCAAAAACTGAAGAAAACAATGTTGGTGAGCATATAGAGAAAAAGGAGTCACTATGTGCTATTGAAGGAAAAGTAGGTTAGTTGCTGTCAATTTAACTTGATAGTATGGACATTGGTCAAAAAATACCATGCATTTAACCCAATAATTTTATTTGGGGGTACTTATGAAAATAATAATGCAAAGCCTTATTATACATTCCTATGTTTTTACAACACTATTTATAATAGTTAAAATATGGAAATGACAGACATATGCATAATGAGATGATTGAATAAAATTGTGAAGACTATATAAGTTATTTGAGACAACTTCATTGTACCTGAAAGGGATTATGCTAGGTAACATATGTCAGAAATAGATTTGAGTGTCAGGTGGTAGTAGCCAGTTAAGCGCATGTGACAAAGTGAAAGGACTGGCATAAGGTTCTGGGTTCCAGCCACTGGCTCTCCACCTGCAGGGTAGTCACTTCACAGGTGGTGAAGCAGGTCTGCAGGTGTCTATTCTTTCCTCCTCCTCTCTGTTTTCCCCTTCTCTCTCCATTACTCTCTGTCCTATCCAACGATGACATCAATAACAACAGCAATAATAATATTTACAATAATAATGACACAAGAGCAACAAAAGTGCTGGGAAATTCTGCAAACCCAGTCACATCTACCATGTTGTCCCCTTTCCCCGCTGCCCCCGGAGACATGTGTTTGGTTTCTCCTGCAGCGGCTTCTGCTTCCATTACCCCTCCCCCCTCTGATACCTCATCATTAAGAGACCTTGTGGCTGAAATACAAGAGTTAAAGGATATTTTTTCAGCGTTTAGAGACCTTAAACCTTTTGCAGTCTGCCCCGAGAGCTCCGTCCCCTTAGATACGTGTTCACTATCCCCTGCAGCCACTATGGCAGCTTCCACTTCTGTGACTCTGCTGCATCATCAAACCAAGTCCACACCTTCCTGGTAAATGTGGCCCCCAATAGAAAAAAGCCTCAGGTGTGGCATTCATACTCCTCCAAAGATTTCAGAGGACTCAGGCAGGCAGTGAAGGAGGACGGGTTTCATGTCACAGGGACCAAGTCCATTTTAAGAAACTTTTTCCAGCACCTTAACACCCCCCAAGACTGGAAAGATTTAGCTTGTGCTGCACTCCCAGACCCCCTCTACCTGAAATGGAAGGCATGCTTTCATGATGAATGCTCTAGACAATCCCAGGAAAATAGTCACAAACAGATAGAATGGAATTTTGATGCATTGTTTGGAGCAGAAGAGTTTGAAACTGGAACTCAGCCGGTAGAAGCCAAGTTTCCAACAGGTTCTTTTGAACAGGTATGCATCTGCGCAACACAAGCATGGGAAAGGTTAACCCCATCCACAGTAGAGGCCTCCATCCCTATTAACTTTCTTCTTAGCCAAAACACTGATGAATCCTTAGCGAACTTCATCTCCAGGGTGCGGTCAACCTTAGACAGAAAGATTTATAATCCTGAAGTCTGCTCTCTCCTGCATTCTATTGTCTGGGTTGGCATGATTCCACAATTCCGTCAGGCATGCCTTAGTCTTAAACACCTACACCCAGATAGTTGTATTTTAGAGACACAGGAACTTACATCAGGCTCTTATGAGGCACCCATTACAACATGGGTTTATGCAGTTACCCCACGTAATAAAAACGGGGCCTGCTTTCAGTGTGGCTGCCAAGGGCATTGACGTAACCAATGTCCAGATAAGCTCCAGTCAGGGCAACCACACCTCCAGTCAGGGCAACCACGCCTCCAGTCAGGGCAAACCCGCATTCAGTCAGGGAGCCAGAAGCCACAAACACTTTGCCCTAGATGTCGGAAAGCTTTCATTGGAAGAGAGATTGTTGGTACAAATTTCATAAAGATGGCATGCCCCTGAGTGGTACAAATTTGGGGCCTGAGATTTTGTGGACCACTCCTGTTTTAGAACGAGGTCACCCTACTATGACAGTAATGATTGGCAATATTCCTTTTAAATTTTTGATTGAGACGGGGGCAGAAAAGACGACTTTAAGGCAAGCAGAGGTTCCCCAAAATTGGGAACTCCTCCTGTGACCCCATATACACGGAGTTGGACAGGTGACCCAATCCTATCTCACACAAGATTTGCTCATGTGGGATGACCTGGAAAGTTCTACTGGACACTTCCACCCATTGGTAGCAGATATTAGCACCAACCTAATGGGCAGGGATCTTCTAGAATGTCTTGATGTTAGGATATCCACAGATGCCTCTGCAGAGCATAACACCAGCTCCTGCGAGACCAGATCTAATCAGCACCCCCAATACTAACTGCCACTGTTCGTAACCAAACTCCCTTCTTAGACTGGCTTTCTAAGGAGCCTGTCTGGGTGGAACAGTGGCCTTTGCCTAGGGAGAAATTAGAAATTTTAAAAGAGCTTGCCCGAGAGCAGTTGTCCTTGGGACACATTCATCATTGCCAGAGCCCATGGAATACTCCTGCCTTTGTAATTAAAAAGCACTCAGGAAAATGGGGCCTCCTCCAAGATCTTCATGTGGTTAATAAAACCATGCAGGTATGGGGCTCCCCCCAAAGCGGTTTGCCTCTCACTTCTGCAATTCCCATGGGAATTCCAAACATAGCTATTGATATACAGGATTATTTTTTCTCTATTCCCTTGCACCCACAAGATTGTAAGTGTTTTGCCTTCTCTGTTCGTTCTATTAATAATGCCAGCCCTGCCGATAGATTTTAATGGGTAGTACTGCCCCAGGGCATGGCCAATAGTTACAATTTGTCAAGAGGCTGTTAAATCTGCCCTTTTTCCATATATTCATAAGGGCCTTAATGTTTTTCACTACATGGATGATGTATTAATATGGGGAAAATTAGATACAGATCTCTGTGCCCTATGTGATTCTCTCATTCCTGCATTAAAGAAAAGTAGCCTTAATGTAGCTCCTGAGAAGATACAGCTAATTCCTCCAATATCTTTCTTAGGTTCAGAGATTTCTCTAACACAAATTCATCCCTTAAAACCTAGTGTTACTTTTCATTCTAACCTTACTCTTGATTCTTTACAAAGTTTTCTTGGAAATTGAAATTGGCTTAGGCAGTATCTCTATCTGCCTACAAGCTGCCTCCTACCACTGTTTGACCTGTTAAAAGGAAACAAACAGCCCTCCTCAAAAGGTAGGTTAACTCCTGAGGCCTCCTTGGCACTGGAAAGCCTTAACCAGGCCCTCCAGGACATGCATCTTGTTCAACCCTCCCCCTCCTCTCTGGTAAACCTTCTAATCTTTAACTCCACCCCCACGGAAGTAGGGCCATTGTGGCAGAACCATGGAGTTCTCAAGTGGCTTCACACACTAGTAGGCAGAGCTCCAAGACTCCTCACTGAGATAGATGCAATAGCATTCATGGTTCTCCATGGAAGAAATAGGTCTGTGCAGGTCTTAGGGAAAGAACTGGATTTAATTATTCTTCCCTTTTCTCTCACAGATACAGAGTGGCTCATATGCCATCATTCCCGCTTTGCCATAAGCTTCATGGGATTTTCAGACAAATAGATAACCATTTTTCTTCTTATAAATTGATAGCTTCTTACCTCTTTTTCCTCTACTAGTACCTAAACTTTTCTCTCAGGATCACATTCCCTCTGCTCCTACAGTCTTCACTGATGGTGGAAAAAAGGGAGCTGCTGCCCTTATATATTACCCAGACAAACAATCCCCTAAACCTCTCTTTACTGAGCTTCCTGGTAATTCCCCTCAGTACAAAGAACTTTATGCTGTTTACCTTGCATTAAAAGCTGTAGCAGAATCCTTACCATTTTTTTCTGACAGTGTGTATACTTCCATGGCTTGCTCGTTCTTACGTGAGAATTGATGACAACCCACTTTCCCCTCTCTTGATTCAAATCGCCTCTATGCTCTATTCTTGAACCCAACCACTGTATATTCAACACCTTCTTTCCCACAGCCCTCTTCCTGGTTCCCTGTCTGAAGGGAATGCTGCAGCTGACCGCCTTGCCTCCACAGGAACTCTCCTAGTCTCTGTCTCTGATCCTGCTGACTTTCATTCCCTAACCCATGTTAATCTTAAAGGCCTTCAAGCTCTATTTCCTGATGTTCCTTTACCACAGTTGAAACATCCTTGCTACATGCTCTTCCTGTGCAAGTTTCATAAAAACACCTGCTATTCAAATTCTTGGGGTTAACCCCCAAGGCTTAAAAGCTAATGCTCTTTGGCAAATCTATGTCACCCACATACCAAACTTTGGCAAAAAAAAATGTCTTTGTCTCAATTGATACCTTTTCTAAATTTATGTGGGCAACAGCTCAGACGGGAGAAAGCTCTAAAAAGCTTATAAGCCATATGCTTTCCTGTTTTGCTGTGATGGGCTTACATCTTCAACTGAAAACTGACAATGGGTCTGTGTTTACCAGCAAACAATTTAAAGACTTTTGTTCCCTCTGGAACATTACTCATACCACAGGCATTCCCTATAATCCACAGGGACAAGGCATTGTCGAGAGGGCCCATCAAACCCTTAAGGCTCAATTAAATAAAGATAAAGGAGGAATGTACCCACCCAAAATCCAGCTAGCAAAAGCCTTAACTATATTAAATCTCTTTAATATTTACAATAACTCTGACTTACCTACTATTAATCTTCACTGGAAAACACCATCTACTCTTCCAGCTATTAAGGTCAAGAGGAAAGACCCACTCGATAAAATTTGGAAAGGGCCTGACCCTCTATTGACCATGGTAAGGGGTTTTGCATTCGTTTTCCCACATAATCACTCTAAACCTGTCGGGGTTCCTGCCCGCCATGTCCGACAATACCCTCATGATGGCACTGCTATCCCTGAAGAACAAGAAATACAACAAGAAGACTAGATGCAGGATACATCTCAGGATCCATAATATGACATGGCAGAATCTGGAAAATCTTGCTCACAGAGCCCTTTCTCCTACCCCTTGGATGTCTTATATTATGACTGGCCAGTTGTGTTTTGTGAGTGTGTTGAATGACCAAAAATTTTTGTATGACCAATATACTCAGAGTACTGTAAATGTTAAAAACATTGTCACTAACATGTGTTAACTCTCTAAGTAACCTGAGTCTGTTTATAGTCCAAAGTAAAAATAGTTAAAAAACAAAAATATATATTTTAACCAAAATTGGTCTGAAGATCCTGCTGTAGAGACTGATCCAAGAGGTAACATTAGATGACCTTCAAACAAAATCATAAAGATATTTAAACCAATTATAATCACCGAGGTATCAATTATAGTAAACCTCTAACTTGTTACAAGTTTTATTTTTTTTCACAAGTAAGTGATTACAGCTATCAAGCCTTCATATGAAGAATCATCTGTTCCTTTGGTAAGGTATTAAACTGTTAGAAGTTCCTCCGTATTCAACCTATGTGAATTAACAATATTCACATATTCTTGTACACTTAACTGGTGTATCTAGTCTTGTCACCATAGGCCTGCCTTTGTCAGCCAACAATTTAAAGATGTTTCCCTTTATAACACCACCCATGCCACAGGCATCCTTTAATACTCCCAAAGACAAATGGCTGTTCCCCTGGACATCACATCCACTGACTGCTTCCTTTAGACTTGAGATATGATCCCACCTCTTCATACCAATGGATACATTCCCCCTTCCTTACCTGGCTACCCTTAGTTGTGGGGCCCTTGCTTATTTTACTTCTTCTGCTCGCAGTAGGTCCTGTAATTCTTAACAAGCTCATGGCCTTTTTGCAACAACAGATAGATGCCATAAAGATGCAACCTATACAAGCTCACTATCATAGGCTGGACATGGCAGAATATGGAGTTGCTGCAGAGGATTTGCCCCCCTCCATCAGAACATCCACCAAGTAGAGGGCTGGCTAGCCAATGACGGGTAAAGGGGAAACTAGTGCTATCCAGTCAACCTAAGACAGGGCACCTGGTACTACTGGGCAAAAATGATCAGGTGTTCCAATGACGGGTAAGACGGAAGGCTGATCTCCAACCTAAGACAGGCACAGTCCACCCTGCCACAAAACAAAGTCCACCAAACATTAAAACATGCATATATATATGTATATGTATATGTATATGTATATGTATATGTATATGTATATGTATATGTATATGTATATGTATATGTATATGTATATGTATATGTATATGTATATGTATATGTATATGTATGTATATATGAAAGGGGGACATGTGGGGAACCACATGTGCCCTCAAGGTTGCTATTGGCATGGCCATAGAGTCTTTGTTAAAAGATAAGTTCCTGGGAGTCGGGCGGTAGCACGGCAGGTTAAGCACACATGGTGCAAAGTGTAAGGACTGGCATAAAGATCCCAGTTCAG
This sequence comes from Erinaceus europaeus, assembly GCF_950295315.1. NCBI lineage: Eukaryota > Metazoa > Chordata > Mammalia > Eulipotyphla > Erinaceidae > Erinaceus > Erinaceus europaeus. The sequence continues at coordinate 88,890,723 of NC_080169.1, forward strand.
GTCCCTGGCTCCCCACCTGCAGGGGGTTTCTTCACAATCAGTGAAACAGGTCTGCAGGTGTCTCTCTTTCTCTCCTCCTCTCTGTCTTCCCCTCCTCTCTCCATTTCTCTCTGTCCTATCCAACAATGACAACAACAATAATAACTACAACAATAAAACAACAAGGGCAACAAAAGGGAATAAATAAATAAAATAAATATTTAAAAAAAAAAGATACATGAATAAAAGATAAGTTCTTTCCCCCATGAATCACCCAGGACCTTCCAGATAACAGCTGATTACCATGACAAATAATAATAATAAATAAATAGGAAAGATACATCCCCCAATACTCAGTTGGCTAAGGCACCAAACCTCTTTTTCTATAAAAAATTCAAATCAGATGTCCTGCTAACCACGAGAAGCAGATCGTTTGTGTTTCTTCCACAGGAATCCCGGAAAAAAACATCTGGACCCCTGCAAACCCCGATATCACCCACTAGATGGCACGACTACAGTGGCACACCCTCCCTAGATGTCACCTGATGCAATCTGAAGAACCTGGTCCAGACACTCCAAGGACAGAACTTTTTTACTGCCTGTCTGCCTTTTCTGCTTCTGCTTTGTCTGTCATATTTTGGTGGTTCCAGCTCACTCTCTACAGAAAAGCAGAATTCCAGAGGCTGACCTTCCTCATGCAGCATTTCATCCCCTGCCATTTCTCCCCCTAGTCGCCTACTTTGGACTGAGACTTCTATCAGACTTGCTGGTATACCCTTTGGACACTTTAGACAATTTTACAGCAGCTTCCTTCCCTTCACTTTGCTGGTTTTTCATAGACTGACCCTGAGTAGTTCATAGACTTTACACACTGTTGCCCTGGGCATTAGATAAAAGGAAAGGTGGAGAAGCTGGGAAATTGTGCAGATGCAGTCACATCTGCCATGTTGTCCCCTCGGGCTATTGATAGTTCCCACAAGAGGTGGGACATTCTCAGAGTGCCTGTTCCACCATGTTGTGCCCTCAGGACATTGTCTATTTCCCCGCCATAGTTGAAGTGCTTTGGTTACTCCTCTCCCTTCCCATTCTCACGGGAGTTATTATCCTATCCTGGAGTGCTATGGTTACTCCTCCCCCTTCCCATTCTCACGAAAGCTACTCCTATAAAACCCCTTCTCCTTCCACACCTCTCTCTCTTGCCGGCTCTTCACTTTGGTGTTTAGACACAGGAAAGTTTACTGCGTGAGGCGGCCATTTTCACTACCTCCACGTGGCCCAACCTGTTTCTCTCTCACCCAACTCTGAGGTACCAGCACAAATAAAGATTTGTGTTTTCTCTTTGCTCTGAATCTCCTCTCTCTCTTCTCTGTGGTGCAGCCCAACACAAGAGGGAAAAAATCAATTAAAAAAAGAAATAGAAAATACCTTGTATTTTTTCATGCATTTGTATTATATGATATCACAAAACAAGCACTAACAGAAAGAAAAAACCCCAGAGACTCCAATCACAGAACCTTACTATTCAAAAGAGAAGAAATGAATCGGACTTAGGATCAGATGGGATACGTTTATTCTTAGTGCCTATCGCCATTGGTAGTGGGCGTGGCAAATTATATAATTGTTGAGGTGAGAACTGTACACCTGAAACATACATGATGTTGTAAAATGCTACATAAATAACAGCTGAACAGTATCACATTGTGCACAACTTTCTTAAATATCCATCTACTCTTCAACATTCTGAGTTTTTTCCAGGTTTGACTAATAAAAAACTGTTCCTCTATGTACATAGGTTTACATAGATCTCTTTGGATAAGATTTTTTGTCTTCTTTACATATACCCCTACGGGTGGAAATGATGGATCATAGATGAGTACATTTCTAATGTTCTGAGCATCCTCCAGACTATTTGCCACAGTGCTTGAACCCATTTACATTTCTACTAAACCATGTGTATGTGTTCTCTCTGCATCCTTTCCAGCACTTTTTTCTGTCTTTTCTAATGTATGACATTTGCACTGGTGTAAGTATCTCACTGTCTTCATGTCCATTTCTCTAATAATCTGTGACTTTGAGCATTTTTTCATATTTGTGTTGGCCATCTGGATCTTTTCATCTGTAAAAATTCTATTCATGTACCCTTTCTATTTTTAATCGGGTTGTTTGCTGTTATTGTTGATATCTTTTGTGAGTTCTTTATGGTTTTGATTATTAACTCCTTATTCAATGCATGATATAAAAAGAACTTCTTCGTTTCTGTTTTGGTGATGGTATCTTCAGCTGTACTGAAGCAACACTTTGACCCAGCTACTCTTCTAGGGATTTATAACACACACACATACAGACACAGACACGCGCGCGTGCACACACTCACACACACACACACACACACACACACACACACACACACACACACACACACACATCACCTATCTGAAGAGATACACTTCTATGTTATAGCAACACTATTTGAAGTAGCTCAGACTCAGAAACAACCCAAACATTCAATGATAGATAAGCAGCTAAGAGAGTTCTGGAGACATTTTGGCATTGCATTATTTCTAAGTTTGAAATGTTGTGAAAATCACAAAAATATAAGAGAGATATGAAGTGAATACACAGTTTTGGAAAAATAATATTAACAGATTTGATGGATTGCCACTAACTTCCAATGTATAAATTATGCACTAGCTTTAAAAAATAATAAAATTAATTACAATAAAATGAGCTGTAACTGTATTCATAATTAGAAAAATTTCAGGAGATAGTAGTGGTGTGTTGTTATCAATGCACTTAGAATTTTAAAAACAGGATGTAATGCATAAAAACTGAAAGAATATGTGTTTAATGATTGAGTAAGCATATCCAAAGAAAGATAACAATATAATATAGTATTAACATAAAGATATGCTGTGTAACAACATCTAATTATTTACTGGAATTTTAATGTCTTTCTCTTCCATATGCTTCCCAAGACAGTTTTACATGTTTATAGTCAACTAAAAATATAGAACACTTATCCTTGTGCATTAGCTTATCACTTATATAAATTATTACTAATATTTGCTCTGTATTACATTTCTCCTAGATAGCCTTGACACTTTTAATCAAGTATATATGAAAATTATTTTCTGTAACCATGTCATGTATGCCCTCAAGCCAGGATACAATTGCTTTTTTCAAGAGCACAACTTTTCTTCAAATGAATTGCAGATAAAAGTACTAATATTTTATCTGGTTTAAATATTACATATTCAATAGGAAAATGATTTTCTAGTAAGTATAAAATTATATCATTCATAGAGTCAATGGTATGTATAATAAATCACTGTTATTTATTACAGTATTACAATAAAATATATTTATTTTCTGGATGGCAATAGAGGGATTCTCCCACCCCCAGCCCAGGAAATGAGTTTCTTCAGATAATTAACTGAACAACTATAAACCTCATTTAAAAATTTTTTTTTTATATTTTATATCACAGAATTACATGTTCATGGGGGTTTGAATCCACACCACTCCCACCATCAGACTTCTGAATCTTCACCCTCCCAACTGCAATACACCACTGTTCCCCTAAAGTTTTAGATATGGGCCAACCATCTTCTCTACAACTACCTATCCACATTTATGCATAGTTGGGGCACCATCTTTTTCTGATTCGTTCCTCTCTTTCCTTCTAAGCCATTCATGACATCATAACTACCTCCATGTGTCCCTCTCCTTTTCCTTCTCTCTCTCTGGGTGTTGATGGAGCTGGAGTGCAGAGTCCTCTTATCTTCATCCTATCACTTCTCCACTGGTAGTATAAATCAAGCAGAAGGTAGGAGTTCTGGCTTCTGTAGCTGCTTCTCTGCTGAGCATGGGGATTGACAGGTCAATTCATATTAAGCATGTTCCTGGAGGCATATAACAGTAGTAGTTTTGCTTGAGTTTGGTACCTAGTGTGAGGTTAGATGAGAATATTTTGTGAGAGAATGGTGTCAGAGTGGAGAAAGGGGATACAAAGTTGGATTAGGGAAGGGAGTAGCTCCCATTTTTATAAAAAGAATTTTGTGGCTAACATTAACTATTTACTTCCATCCACCTGCTCCAGGGCCCATATGTAAATGCATATTTATATTTAGTGCCAGAGAATGTGTAACCTCTAAGTCCTTATAGGTTTGAGCTTATAGCTCATGGTCACATCTGAGGAACATTGCAGACTGCACTCATTTCAGAACCAATTTTTTTTCAAATGGCAGGGTAGGAAACCTCCAGCCTCCTTTTTGAGGCTGGGGCTATTCCTACCACCATTGCTTTATGGTAGAACTAAGGTCCTGAGAGGACCCACAAGACATTGTTCCTTATGGAAGTGACAAGTGGTAATGGAGAAAGGGACCCTTTGGAGGTCAAGGCCCATCATATGTTTATAGGAATCCAAGGATTCCTTAACTAGGAACCCAAATGATCAGATGGAGTGATACTGACCAAACAGTTCATTATTAAGTGGGCCAGTCTCTTGCTCTTTGTTATTATTATTATATTTATGAAAAGGAAACACTGACAAAACCATAGGATAAGAGGGGTACAGCTCCACACAGTTCCCACCACCAGAACTCCATATCCTATCCCCTCCCTGTCGGGCTGTGCCACAGAGGAGAGATAGAGGAGATCCAGGGTGAAGAGGGAACACAAATATTTATTTGTGCTGGCACTTCAGAGTTGGGTGAGAGTGCAGTGGTTTGGGCCATGTGGATCTACCAAAATGGCCACCTCTCGCTATGCACAGCAACCCTCCTCTGCATCCACAGGTGAAAGGGCTAAGAGAGCAAGGGACAGAAGAAGTAGGCTCTCTGGAATTATATTATCAACTATCGTGGGAAATTGACAGTGCCCTGAGGGGACAACATGGTGGATGTGACCTCATCTGCATAATTTCCCAGCATCTCCCCCTTTCGTTTTATCTAATGGCCACAGTATAGAAAATTTAGAGTGGAGCAGACTTAAATGCTTTTAAGGAATGCCATGCTCTGGTGGGAAGATGTAGGATGTTTTGTGGGGGAAGGAAGACTTACATGGCCACCAACCTTGTGAGATTTATGTGTCCCCCCTGTTCTCAACCCCTCTGTAGAAAGAGAGACTTACCTGGAGGGACTCATCTCATACGTTAAGCTCTGCCAGGCTCCACCATCTCCTCACAATTTTTATACATCTTTTCCTATCTTTCTATCTAGTCATCGCATTAAGGTGGGTCAATGTCTGTAAAAGACTCCATCTGTGACAGAGGAATAGTAGTATAGGGGTGAGCAGAAACCTTTTGGGCATAAACTTGAATGTTATAAGTAAACAGGAAGGGACAAGTAGGGGAGCAGTAAGAGCCAGTTTGGTGCCAAGGGAAGGCTGTTGGGTGAGGGAGTGTTTCATGTCTTTGGGGGCAGGGCCTACTAATGAGGGGCGGGCATTTCATACCTCAAATGACAGGACCTGCAGGCGGGATGGCATGGCCTGCCATGCAGAGGGGCTATTTGGTGTTGTATAGTCCTCAAGGCAACAGGCTGCAAAGTCTATGAACTACTGTGGGTCAGTCTTTGAAAAACCAGTGGCATGAGGGGAAGGAAGCTGCTGTAAAAATGTGTAAAGTGTCCAAAGGGTGTACCAGCAAGTCCAATAAAAGTCTCAGTCCAAAGTAGGCGACTAGGGGAAGAAATGCCAGGGGATGAAATGCTGCACATCTCTCTCCATGTGGAACGTCAGCCACTGGAATTTTGCTTTTCTGTAGAGAATGAGCTGGAACCACCAAAACATGACAGGCAAAACAAAAGCAGGAAAGGCAGACAGGCAGTAAGAAAGTTCTGTCCTTGGAGTCTGTGAATCAGGTTCTTCAGATCATGTCATGTCATATGATGGGCTTCAGGGGGTGTGTCATTGTAGTCATGCCATCTAGTGAACGATGTCAGAGTGTGCAGGGGTCCAGAGGTTTTTTCCAGGGATTCCTGTGAAAGAAACACAAACAATCTGCTTCACATGGTTAGCAGGGCATCTGATTCTAATTTTTTAAAGATAAAGAGGTTTTGTGCCTTAGCCAACTGAGTATTGGGGGGATGTATGTCCCCTATTTCTTTCTTTATGTAATTGGGCCTAGGCGTTTGATGGGCATTCTCAACAATCATTTGTCTTTGGGGGTAGTAAGGGATGTATGTGGCACTGGTGATGTTATAAAGGAAAATCTTTAAATTGTTGGCTGACAAAGGCAGGCCTATAGTGGCAAAATGAGATACACCAGTTAAGTGTAGAAAAATATGTGAATGTTGTTAATTCACATAAGTTGTATATGGAGAAACTTCTTATAGTTTAATATCTTACCATATGAGCAGATGCTTCTTCATGTGAAGGCTTTGACATAGTTGTAGTCAATAACTTGTGAAAAAAAAAAAAAACTTTTAAAAAGTCAGAAGTTTACTATAATTGATAACTCAATGATTATAATTGGTTTAAGTATCTTTATAATTTTGTTTAGAGGTCATCTAATGTGACCTCCTGTAGCAGTCTCTACATCAGGATGTTCAGACCAATTTTAGTTAAAATATATATTGATTTGTTAACTATTTTTACTTTGGACTATAAACAGACTCAGGTTACTTAGAGAGTTAATGCATGTTAGTGACAATGGTTTTAACATTTACAGAGTCAGATTGATGCTAGATCTATTGTGGATTAATTTCCACAAGATTATCTTACAGGGCACTTTTGGAGGCCCTCCAAAAATGTCCTGTATAGAGAATTTGTATTTTGGTTTTAGAGATGTATTGCCATGTTAAATATTTAGTCTTTTACCTTAAGTAGTTAGTTTTGGTAAATTAATTTTACCTTGCCTGGCAATAATGTAGCTTCAAGGTTACACTTTTTTTTTTTTAATTTTTTTTTATTTTTTTATATTTATTTTATTTATTCATTCCCTTTTTGTTGCCCTTGTTGCTTTATTGCAGTTATTATTGTTGTTGTTGTTGGATAGGACAGAGAGAAATGGAGAGAGGAGGGGAAGACAGAGAGGAGGAGAGAAAGATAGACACCTGCAGACCTGCTTCACCGCCTGGGAAGCGACTCCCCTGCAGGTGGGGAGCCGGGGTTCGAACCGGGATCCTTATGCCGGTCCTTGTGCTTTGCGCCACCTGCGCTTAACCCGCTGTGCTACAGCCCAACTCCCCAAGGTTACACTTTTATCCATTAAGGTAATGTTTACCAAACTTGAAACATACACATAAATATTTAGTTATAACACACAGGAGGAGAAAAACTTTTGTTATGAAAACATATCATTGTAAAAACAAATTTAGATCTGTCTTTACTCACACAGTTTAAGACAAAGCAGTTTACATTTATACCAATACTTATATATAAAAAAAATAAAAAGAGAAAAAAATTTTCATTGGACTATTTCTGGACGTCTTCAGAAACATGGCTGAGTCCAGCATTTTTATATAAAGTCAATTAAGTTTCAGAGTACTCTGAGCAAAAAGGGTCATACAAAAAGTTTTGTATAAGATAAGAGAGAGGGCTCTGAGAACCAGATTTTAGAGATTCTATAATGTTGTATTACGGATCCTGGTTTGCATCCTGCATCCAGTCATCTTGCAGTATTTCTTGTTCCTCAGGGATAGCAGCGCCATCAAGCAGGTATTGCCGGACATGGCAGGCAGGAAGACAGACAGGTTTTGTGTAATTCTGCGGAAAAACACATGCAAAACCCCTACAAATGGTCAATAGGGGGGCAGGCCCTTTCCAAATTTTATCGAGTGGGTCTTTCCATTTGACCTTAATAGCTGGGAGGGTGGATGGTGTTTGCCAAAGAAGGACAATAGGAGATATGTCCGAGTTTTTGTAAATATTAAAGAGATTTAATGTAGTTAAGGCTTTTGCTAGCTGGAAATTGGGAGGAGTACATTCCACCTTTATCTTTATTTAATTGAGCATTAAGGGTTTGATGGGCCCTCTCAACAATGCCTTGTCCCTGTGGATTATAGGGAATGCCTGTGGTATGAATAATGTTCCAGAGGGAACAAAAATCTTTAAATTGTTTGCTGGTAAACACAGACCCATTGTCATTTTTCAGTTGAAGATGTATGCCCATTACAACAAAACAGGAGGGCATATGGCTTATAAGCTTTTTAGAGCTTTCTCCCTTCTAAGCTGTTGCCCACATAAATTTAGAAAGGGTATCATTGAGACAAACACATATTTTTGTTTGCCAAAGTTTGGTATGTGAGTGACATCAATTTGCCAAAGAGCATTGGCTTTTAAGCCTCAGAGATTCACACCAAGAGTTTTAATAGCAGATGTTTTGATTAGACCTTCACAAAAAGAACATGTAGCAAACATGCGTTACAACTGTGCCAAAGGAACATCAGGAAATCGAGCTCGAAGGCCTTTAAGGTTAACATGGGTTAGGGAATGAAAGTCAGCAGGATTAGAGACAGAGGCTAGGAGAATTCCTGTGAAAGTGAGGTGGTCAGCTGAAGCATTACCTTCGGACAGGGGCCCAGGAAGAGGACTGTGGGACTGAAGGTGTTGAATGTACAGTGGTTGGGTTCGACAACAGATCATAGAGGCAATTTGACATAAAAGAGGAGAAACTGGGTTGTCATCAATTCTCACATAAGAATGACCAAGCCATGGAAGTAAGTTAACAGTATACACACTGTAGGAAAAAAGGTTGAAAGATTCTGGTACAGCTTTAATGCAAGGAAAACAGCATAAAATTCTTTTTACAACAAATTTTATTTGCTCTGATATATTGCAAGTATTATAGTGATGTTCTTGTTTATAAGAGGTCTTTTAGAACTTTTTTCAGGGCTGGTTTGGTGATGGTTGCCTCCTTTAACTGTTGTTTGTCTAAGAAGGTTTTGATCCCTCCATTTAGTTTGAATGAAAGTCTAGCAGGATATACTATCCTTAGTTGAAACTCTTTTTCAATCAGGGCTCGATAGATATCTTGCCATTCTCTTCTGGCTTTTAGAGTTTGAGTGGAGCAGTCTTCTGATAGTCTTATGGTTTTTCCCCTGTATGTGACTTTTTGTTTCTCTCTTGCAGCCTTTAGGATCCTTTCTTTATCCTTACTTCTTCTCATTGTGACTATGATGTGTCTTGGTGTCTTCAGGTCTGGGTTGATTCTGTTTGGAACTCTCTGGGTCTCTTAAATCTTGATGTCCTTCCTGTTATTCAGATCTGGGAAGTTTTCTTCTATAATTACCTCTACAATGTTTCCTTTCCCTTCCACTCTTTCTTCCTCTGACAGGCCAATTACACGAATGTTACTTCTTTTGAGATCATCCCATATGTCTCTGTTGTTGTTTTCAGTGTCTCTCAATCTCCTTTTGAGCTCTTTCACCTCTTTCTTAGTTTTCTCTAACTCATCCTCTGTCTGACTAATTCTGTTTTCTGCTTCTGTTACTCTGCTTTCCCTTGCCTCAGCTTCTTTCCTCAGTTCAGCTATTTCAGCTTTCAGTTCTCTAATTGCCTCAAGATAATCAGTATTTTCCTTGGGGGTCTCAACTGTTGTTTCCCTAATACTGCCATTCCTTTACTCTAGTGTTGTTTTCATTTCTGTGATTAATAAGTCTATTATTGCTTGCATATTTTTCTTAACTATGGTTATTTCTGGTTGATTTATAGTTTCTTCTGGGCTCTTGTCTTCATTCATTGGAGTAGCAGTTTTATTTGTTTTGACCTACCCATTTTTTTTTATTTATGTGTTTCTCATTTTTATGTTCTGTTGTTCCTCAGTTGTTGTGTTTTGAGTACAAGCAACACTGTACTAAATATCTTTATGACAAATGCAATCGCCAATCTCAGGACTTACAATAGCAACTGAAGCAAGGATTGAAGCAGTTTAATCGTTACCAGTTAGACAAACAATATCTCCAGTCTGTGAAACAATAGCAACCAAGTCCAAGTGAAGAAGAAAGAGAAAGGAAGGAAGGGATAGCAAGAATAGGCAATTATGGAAATTTACTATCCACTGTATATTCTAGGGGTAGCAAGAGGAGAAAGGGAAGTAGAGCAGAGATACACACATAGAGAGTCCACTCTGAGTCGGATTTCTTCCCCTAAATAATTCACAAATGAATATCAGTGAATTCAGAAAGACAAAGAAGGAAGGAGGAAATGGAAGGCAAGATAAAAAAAAGTGAGAAAAGAAAAAAATAAGAAAAAGAGCTGTAATAAAAGAACAGTGAAAGGAAAGTTTTTTAATTGATTAATTTATTTTTTATTTTATTTTATTTTATTTTTAATTAGCTAGGAGGAGGTATAAGGGGAGAGTGAGTAGAGGAGGTAGGAGTAGTGAAACAAGTTCCTCTCACAATGGATAAGACACCCTGTACCCTAGCAATGAAAGATACCCTAAGAGTTAATTCTGGTTAACCTAAAGGAGGGGGGAAGAGATATACCTTTATATAATATTAATAATAAAATGGATTAGGGTAAAAAACATGTCCCAGATTGCCTCAAGCCTCCTGTGCAGAGGCTGATGATTTTAAGAAAGTAAAATAAACAAACAACAACAAAAATGAAACAACCAGAAAAAAAAACCTCATGAATAGACAAGAATAGCAGGAATTGACAGTTATGCAAATCTACTATACACTGTATATTCTAGGGGTAGCTAGAGGAGAAAGGGAAGTAGAGCAGAGATACACTCAGAGAGAGTCCACTCTGAGTCATATTTCTTCCCCAAAATAATTCCCAAGCGTGTATCAGTGAATTCAGAAAGCTGAAGGAGGAAGGAAGGAAGGATGACAAGAATGAGAAAAAGAAGAAAAAGGAGAGAGAGAGAAAAGAAAAAGATAAGATAAAGAACAGTAATAAAAGAGGAGTGAAATGAAAGAGTTTTTAAAAATTTATTTATTATTATTTAATTATCTATGTTGGGGGAGGAGGGAGAGAATGGGTATGGGTAGTAGGAAGAGTGAAACAAGTTACTTTAGCAGTGAATAAGACACTCAGTACCCTAGAAATTGAAAATACATGAAGAGTTAATTCTGGTCAACCTGAAGGAGAGGGGGACAGGGATACATGTTTATATTGTATTGATAATAAAATAGAACGCAGTAAAATACCTGTCCTATCTTCAGCTTGGACGGCTCCAGATTTCCTCAGGACCCCTGAGGAGAGGCAGCTGATTGTTGAGAAAATAAAGCAAAAAAAAAAAAAGAATCCCATCTGACACAACAAGATAAACACAGACACATAAGTGAAAGCATGGAAAACTATCATACAGGCTAACGGACAACAAAAAAGGGCAGGAAAAGACATTCTCATTTCAGACACAATAGATTTTAAATTAAATAAAGTAATAAAAGATAGGCAAGGCCATTACATTAATTATTACAGGATCAATCAACCAAGAAGAATTAACAATTATTAACATCTATGCACCCAATGAGGGACCACCTAAATACATCAAGTACCTACTGAAAAACTTCAAAAATACATCAATAGTCATACAAAAATAGTGGGAGACTTTAATACCCCACTCTCACACTTAGACAGATCAACAAAGCAGAGAACCAATAAAGATACAAGAGAATTGAATGAAGAGATTGACAGACTAGACCCCTTGGAAATTTTCAGAGTCCTTCACCCCAAAAAACTGAAATACACATTCTTTTCAAATCCACATAACACATACTCAAGGAAAGACCACATGTTAGGCCACAAAGACAGCATCAATAAATTCAGGAGCATCGAAATCATCCCAAGTATCTTCTCAGACCACAGTGGAGTAAAACTAACATTTAAAAACAAACAAAAAATTATTAAAAGTCACAGAATTTGGAAACTAAACAACATATTCCTTAAGAACGACTGGGTCAGAGAGTCACTCAAGCAGGAAATTCAAATGTTCCTGGAAACAAATGAAAATGAAGACACAACCTATCAAAATATTTGGGACACAGCAAAAGCAGTATTGAGAGGGAAACTTATAGCCATACAATCACATATTAAAGGACAGAAAAAGCTCTAATGAATGACCTTACTGCACAACTCAAGGACTTAGAGGAAGAGGAACAAAGGAACCCTAAAGCAATCAGAAGGATAGAAATGATTAAAATTAGAGCAGAAATAAACAACATCGAAAATAAGAGAACCATACAAAAGATCAATGAAGCCAAATGTTGGTTCTTTTAAAGATTAAACAAAATTGACAATTCCTAGTTGGACTCACCAAACAAAAAAGAAAGAAGACTCGAATTAATAGAATTGTAAATGATGGAAGAGATACCACAAGTGACACCACAGAAATCCAGAAAATCATGTAAAACTTCTATGAAGAACTAAAGCCACCAAGCTAGAGAATCTGGAAGAAATGGAACAATTCCTAGAAACATATGACCTTCCAAAACTGAACCAAGAAGAACTACAAAACCTGAATGCACCAATCACAGACAAAGAAATTGAAAGTCATTAAGAATGTCCCCAACAAAATTAATTGTATATCTCTAAGTTTTTCAAAACACAAACTGAGTCTTTTCAATATATAGGCTGTATAATTGATATGAAGACTCTCTCAAAATCCTGGACCAAGTAGATCAGAAGCAACCAATAGCACAGCTATATATAAGATACTGGGTACTGTACAGCAAACCCTAACAAAAGGACTTTTCAAAGTTAACCCAATTACCAAATAATGTGATGATAACATTAACTATCGATTGTCTTTTTGAACCCTAAGACAGCAGGAACCTCACATCTCCACTATAGACCCTCTACTTCCCCCATTCCTGGAACCCTTGGAAAGGGCCCACTGTCCCGTATGCCTCTCCCAATCCATATCAAATAATATCGCATCTGCCGATCACAACCTAACCAACAGAATGATTGCCACCTCAACATGCTTCACTTTAGACTGTGTCCAGAGACTTCACGTGTGGAATGAAAACCCTTCAACTTCATTACTCGGGTGAGACCTTTCCTTTCATAGTATACCCTAATTTCATCTCAGGTGGTTCACTTTCTAACAATGTCCCAAAAGCTAGATATACACCAGTTTCTGTGAGAGAGAGCATATGTTCACACGTATCCATACACTCCTGCAAAATATATGCCTGAAAGCAGAAGTGCACTAAAGTTTGCAGTGAGTACCCCCCTAGCACTTCCTCTCCACTATTTCAAGCTTTGGGTACATGATTTCTCAACAATTTGTTCATCTTCGTATGTTAACTCTCTTTTCAGTCACCAGGTTCCAGATGTCATCAGGTGCCAGCCAGGCTTCCTTAGACTGAAGACCCCACCAACGTGTCCTGAAGCTCTGCTTCCCCAGACACCCACCCTACTAGGGATAGAGAGATGCAGAGTGGGAGTATGGACCGACCAGTCAATGCCCATGTTCAGCGGGGAAGCAATTACAGACCTTCTACCTTCTGCAACCTACAATGACCCTGGGTCCATGCTCCCAGAAGTATAGAGAATGGGAAAGCTGTCAGGGGAGGGGGTGTGAAATGGAGATTGGGTGGTGGGAATTGTGTGGAATTGTACCCCTCCTACCCTATGGTTCTGTTAATTAATCCTTTCTTAAATAAAAAAATATAAAAATAATAATAATCTCCCCAACAACAAAAGTCCTGGGCCAGATGGCCTCACAAATGAATTCTTCAAAACTTTCAGGAAACAGTTAGTACCCATACTTCTTAAGCTATTCCATAAGATTGAAGAAACAGGAATAGTCCCTTCCACCTTCTATGAAGCCAACATCACCCTGATACCAAAAGCTGATAGGGGCAGAACAAAAAGGAAAACTACAGACCAATATGTCTGATGAACATAGATGCCAAAATATTAAACAAGAACTTGGCCAACCGGATACAGCAACATATCAAAAAGATTGTTCATCACAACCAAGTGGGATTCATCCCAGGAATGCAAGGCTGGTTCAACATCCATAAGTCAATCAATGTCATTCACCACATAAATAAAAGCAAATCCAAAAACCATATGATTATCTCAAAAGATGCAGAGAAAGCCTTTGACAAAATCCAGCACCCATTCATGTTCAAAACGCTACAGAAAATGGGAATAGATGGAACATTCCTCAAGATAGTGGAATCTATATATAGCAAACCTACAGCCAACGTCTTACTTAATGGACAAAAGCTGAAAGCATTCCCTTTCAGATCAGGGACTAGACAGGACTGTCCACTGTCACCATTACTCTACAACATAGTATTGGAAGTTCTTGCCATGGCAATCAGGCAAAAGAAAGAAATCAAAGGAATCCAGATTGGAAGGGAAGAAGTCAAGCTCTCACTATTTGCAGATGATATGATAGTATACATAGAAAAGGCTAAAGAATCCAGCAGAAAACTACTGGAAGTTATTAGGGAATATAGCAAGGTATCAGGCTACAAAATCAATGTACAAAAATCAGTGGCATTTCTTTATGCAAACACTAAATCTGAAGAAGAAGACATCCAGAAATCACTCCCATTTACTGTTTCAGCAAAATCCATAAAATACCTAGGAATAAAGTTGACCAAAGAAGTGAAACACTTGTATACTCAAAACAATGAGTCACTACTCAAGAAAATAGAAACTGATACCAAGAAATGGAAAGACATCTCATGCTCATGGATTGGAAGAATGAATATCATCTGAATGCATATTCTCCCCAGAGAAATATATAAATTTAATGCAATACCAATCAAAATATCAGCAAGCTTCTTTAAGATAACAGAACAAATACAACAAACATTTATCTGGAACCTGAAAACTCCTAGATTTGCCAAAATCATCTTGAGTAAAAGAAATACAAATGGAGGCATCACACTTTCAGGTCTCAAATTATATTATAAATCCATCATCATCAAAACAGCATGGTACTGGAACAAAAATAGGCACACAGACCAGTGGAAGAGAATTGAAAGCCCAGAAATTAATCTCCACACCTAAGGACATCTAATCTTTGATAAGGGGGCCAAAAGCACTAAATGGAAGAAGAAGGCTCTCTTCAATAAATGGTGCTGGGAAAACTGGGTTGTAACATGCAGAACTGTTGGATAATATGCCAGCTCCCTCTGGAAATAGTTAAAAAGAAAGGGGGAGATGTTGGATAGTATGCCAGCTCCCCCTGGCTTAAACACCAGTATGTCTGTATGAGACTAGTTTGATTCCATTCAAAGCTGCAGTCTATTTACATAAATCACTTTTACATTTATATAAAGCACCACTTTCCCATCCAGGGCATTGGTGGTTCAATGGTAGAATTCTCACCTGCTCCGCCCCCTCTCCTTGTCACACCCTGATCTTCCACCAGTCACTTTTCGCTCCACTCTCTCTATGTCACATCCTGTTTCCACCCTACTTGGAGAGTATAAATACAGCTGCTCTTCTCATTAAAGACAGTTGGAAATTGCTTTCCGGCTCTGAGAGTTCCAGAGTGTATCTCCTGCAAAATTAGTGCTGCATGAGTTCCTGATCCCTCTCCCACGCAGCAGCCTAGATCAGCTCCAGTTGAGTTCTCTCCAACCCAGAGAGCACCAGATCAGGAAGAAGTACCCTCAGGCTATCCTGGCACAGAAGGATGAAATTTAACCACTTTATCTCGTCAGAAAGAAAAATCAGATCATAATGGATCAAAGACTTGGATGTGAAACTAGAAACAATCAAATACTTAGAGGAAAACATTGATGGAAAACACTTTCCCACCTACACCTCAAGAACATCTTTGATGAAATAAACCCAATTGCAAGAAAGACTAAAGAAGAAACAAACCAATGGGACTACATCAAATTGAAAAGCTTCTGCACATCCAAAGAAACTATTAAACAACGAAGAGACCCCACACAGAATGGGAGAAGATCTTCCATGCCATACATCAGACAAGAAACTAATCACCAAAATATATAAAGAGCTCAGCAAACTTAGCCGCAAAAAAGCAAATGACCCCATCCAAAAATAGGCAGAGGATAGGAACAAAATATTCACGACGGAGGAGATCCGAAAGGCTAACAAACATATAAAAAACTGCTCTAGGTCACTGATTGTCAGAGAAATGCAAATAAAGGCAACATTGAGATACCACCTCACTCCTGTGAGAATGGCATACATCAAAATGTACAGCAGCAACAAATGCTGGTGAGGCTGTGGGGACAGAAGGATACTTTTCCGTTGCTGGTGGGAATGTAAATTGGTCCACCCTCTGTGGAGAGAAGCCTGGAGAACTCTCAGAAGGCTAGACATGGACCTTTCATATGATCTAGGAATTCCTTTGCTGGGATTATACCCCAAGGACTCTATAATACCCAACCAAAAAGAGGTGTGTATTCCTATATTCATAGCAGCACAATTCATAATAGCTAAAACCTGGAAGCAACCCAGGTGCCCAACAACAGATGAGTGGCTGAGAAAACTGTGGTATATATACACAATGGAATACTATGCAGCTATCAAGAACAATGAACCCACCTTCTCTGACCCATCTTGGACAGAGCTAGAAGGAATTATGTTAGGTGAGCTAAGTCAGAAAGGTAAAGATGAGTATGGGATGATCCCACTCATCAACAGAAGCTTAGAAATAAGATCTGAAAGGGAAACTAAATCAGGATCTGACTAAATTGAAAGTAGGTCAGCAAAGTAAAATACCTGTGGTGAGGAGTAGACATGCGGCTTCCTGGCCCAGTGGGGGGTGGGTATGGGTGGGTGGGATGGGACACAGTCTTTTGGTGGTGGGAATGGTGTTTATGTACACTCCTAGTAAAGTGTAGTCATACAAATCACTAGTTAATTAATATGAGAGGGGGAAATTAAATGTATGTCTCGAAGTCTTTAAAACACAGAGTGAGTCTTCTTAATATACAGGCTGTGTATTTGATATGTGGACTCTCTCAAAAGCCTAGACCAAGTAGATCAGAGACAACCAGTTGCACAGCTATTTACAAGATACTGGGTACTATACAGCAAATCTTGACAAAAAGACTTTTCAAAGTTAACCCAATTACCAAATAATGTGATAACATTAACTATCCATTGTCTTTTTGAACCTTAAGACAGCAGGAACCTCACATTTCTACTATAGAGCTTCTATTTCTCCCAGTCCTGGAACCTTATGATAGGGCCCACTTTCCTGCATGCCTCTCCCAATTCATATCAAATAATACTGAATCTGCTGCTCACAACATAATCAACGCAAGGATTGCCACCTCAACATGCTTCAGCTCCGACTGTATCCAGAGAATTTAGGTGTGGAATGACAACCCTTCAGTTTTATTACTTGGGTGAGACCTTTCCTTTCATAGCATTCTCTAATTCCATCCCAGGTGGATCACTTTCTAACAAAGTCCCAAAACCTAGATATACACCAGGTTCTGTGAAAGAGAGCATATGTTCACATGTATCCATAAACAAGTGCAAAATATATACCTGAAAGCCAAAGTACAGTAAAGTTTGCCATGAGTACCCCCCCCAACACTTCCTCTCCACTATTCCAACCTTTGGGTACATGATTGCTCAACAATTTGGCTTTGTATGTTAACTCTCTTTTCAGCCCCCAGGTTCCAGATGCCATCAGGATGTCGGCCAGGATTCCCTGGACTGAAGACCCCACCAATGTGTCCTGGAGCTCTGATTCCCCAGAGACCCACGCTACTAGAGAAAGAGAAAGGCAGACTGGGAGTATGGACATACCAGTCAACATCCATTTTCAGTGGGGAAGCAATTACAGAAGCCAGACCTCCCACCTTCTGCAGCCCACAATGTCCCTGGCTCCATGTTCCCAGAGGTATAGAGAGTGGGAAAGCTATCAGGGGAGGGGATGGGATATGGAGATTGGGTGGTGGGAATTGTGTGGAGTTGTACCCCTTCTACCTATGGTTTTGTTAATTTATCCTTTCTTAAATACAAAATAAATTTTAAAAAGTTCTTTGTGCTGAGGGGAATTACTAGTAAGCTCAGTAAAGAGAGGTTTAGGGTATTGCTTGTCTGGATAATATATAAGGGCAACAGCTCCCATTTTTCCACCATCAGTGAAGACTGTAGGAACAGAGGGGATGGGATATCAAGAGAAAAGTTTAGGTACTAGTGGAGGCAAAAGACGTAAAAAGCTATCAGTTTATTAGAAGAAAAAATGGTTATCCATCCTGGAAACCCCACTAAACTTATGGAAAAACGAGAATGGTGGTGTATGAGCCACTCTGTATCTGTGATAGAAAAGGGAAGAATAATTGAATCTGGTTCCTTTCCTAAAACCTGCACCCATCTATTTATTCCTTGGTAAACCATGAATGCTAATGTGTCTATCTTGGTAAGGAGTCTTGGAGCTCCACCAACTGGCATATGAATCCACTCAAGAACCCCATAGTTCTGCCACAGGGCCCCCACTACTGTTGGGGTACAGTTAAAGATTAGAAAGTTTACTGGAGAGGAGGGGGAGAATCGAATGAGGTGCATGTCTTGGAGGGCCTGGTTAACCCTTTCCAGTGCCAAGGAGGCTTCGGAAATTAACATACATTTTGAGGAGGGCTGTTTGTTTCCTTTTAACAGGTCAAACAACTGTTGGAGGCAGCTAGAAGGCAGATAAAGATACTCCCTAAGCATATTTAAATTTCCAAGAAAACTTTGTAAAGAAGCAAGAGTGAGATTAGAAGGAAATGTAACACAAGGGTTTAAGGGATGAATCTGCATCAGGGAAATCTCTGAACCTAAGAAAGATATTGGAGGAATTATCTGTACCTTCTCAGGAGCTACATTAAGACCACTTTTTTTTTTTAAGGCAGGAATAGGAAAATCATGTAGGCACAGAGATCTGTATCTAATTCTCCCTATATTAAGATGTCATCCATATAATTAAGAATCTTAAGGCCCTTATGAATATATGGCAAAAGGGCAGATTTAACAGCCTCTTGACAAATTGTAACTATTGGCCATGCCCTGGGGCAGTACTACCCATTAAAATCTATCAGCAGGGCTGGCATTATTAATAGAAGGAACAGAGAAGGCAAAACACTTACAGTCTTGTGGGTGCAAGGGAATAGAGAAAAAATAATCCTGTATATCAATAGCTATGATTGGAATTCCCATGGGAATTGCAGAAGTGAGAGGCAAACCGCTTTGGGGGGAGCCCCATACCTGCATGGTTTTATTAACCACACGGAGATCTTGGAGGAGGCCCCATTTTCCTGAGTGCTTTTTAATTACAAAGGCAGGAGTATTCCATGGGCTCTGGCAATGATGAATGTGTCCCAAGGACAAATGCTCTCGGGCGAGCCCTTTTAAAATTTCTATCTTCTCCCTAGGCAAAGGCCACTGTTCCACCCAGACAGGCTCCTTAGAAAGCCAGTCTAAGCAGTTAGTATTGGGGGTGCTGGTTAGATCTAGAAGTCCTTCAGGAGTGGGCATGGTGCCCAGCAGAGGTGTCTGAGGATATTACAACATCTAGAGATTCCAGCACATCTCTGCCCAGTAAGTTGGTACTAATATCAGGTACCAAAGGATGAAAGTGTCCAGTAGTCCCTTCCGGGTCTTCCCACATAATCGAATCTCGTGTGAGAAAGGCTTGGGTCAACCCTCCAACACCATGTAAATGGGGTCCTGGGAGTAATTCCAAACTCTGGGGGAACCTCTGCTTGCTTTAAAATTGTCTTATCTGCCCCTGTGTCAATCAGACAGTTAAAAGGATTATTACCAATCTGTACTGTCATAGTAGGATGACCTCATTCTAAAACAGGAGTGGTCCACAAAATCTCAGGCTCTGAATTCACAACATTTGATTGCTCCAGCCCATCTTTACATGGGGAGTTTCCACATGCCCCAGGCTCCTCCTGCTCCTCCACTCACCCTCTGCTATGGTTACATGGCTTGGTGGGTAGAGTGATGGGTTGGGTCCTAGGCTGGGCCTTTGTTTATGGAAAAAAGGTGCAGCGCCAAGTGGGCCATATTTCCCTCTTGGGGGCTGGGCTAAGGGATTCCCCACACCTGGTCTAAATCCCTGTTTAAATCTACATTCTACAGGGGCGTGCCATTTTTATGAAACTTGGACCAACAGTCTCTCCTCCAATGAAAACCTTTCTAGCATCTAAGACAAGGTGTTCATGGCCTCAGGATCCCTAGCTGGAAGCTAGGTAGTGATTTATTTTCTGGACATTGGTTACGCCAGTGTCCTTGACAACCACACTAAAAGCAAGCCCCCTTTTGCTTACATGGGGTAACTGCATAGGCCTGTGTCATAGTTGGTGACTCATAAGAGCTTGGCCTAAGTTCCTGTGTAGCTAAAATCCATGTATCTGGGTGTTCATGTTTAAGACTGAGGCATGCCTGATGGAATTCTGGAATCATGCCATCCCAGACAATAGAATGCAGGAGGAGAAGATGGGTGTCAGCATTATAAATCTTTCTCTCTAAGGTTGACTGGACTCTGGTAATGAATTTAGCTAGGGATTCATTGGGTTCTTGGTGAAGGGAGAAATGGGGGCTGAGGCCACTCCCATGGGTGGTGTTAACATCTCCCATGCTTATGATGCACAGATGTGTACCTGTTTAAAATAACCAGCTGAAAACTTGGCTTCTGCCTGCTGAATTCTGGTTTCAAAATCACCCATTCCAAACAGTGCATCTAAATTCCACTCCAGCTGATTCTGACTATTTCTCCAGGATTGCTGTAAGCATTCATCATGAAAAAATGCCTCCCATTGCAGAAGAGAGGGCCTGGGAGCATAGCACGAGCTACGTCCCTCCAATCTTGGGGGGGTATTAAGGTTCTGGAGAAAGCCTCATAAAATGGACTTGGTCCATGGAGCATGAACTACATCTTCCTTAACTACCTGGTGAAGTTTTTAAAGATCTTTGGAGGAGTACAGATGCCATGCCTGAGGGTTTTGTCTATTGGGGGCCACATTTACTGGGAAGGTGTGTATTTGCTTTGATAGTGGGGTAGCAGTGGGGGGAGGGGTCAAGGAAGTGGAAGCCACCCAAGGAGTGGCAACAGAAGCCAGAGAAGTCTAACAGGTGTCTGCTATAATGGAATTCTTGGGGCAAAATGCAGAGAGCTTAGGGTGGGTAAGTGCCAAGACAATACTCCTTAACTGTTGGATCTCAGCCTCAAGGTCCCTTAACTTTTGGGGAGGGTGCTCTATATGTACCCAGAAAGCTGCAACCATGGCCAAGAGGATACACGGTGCGGCCCCGAGTAAAACATCTCCGAGATAGAAAACCTGTCTCATGAGAAAAGAGTAGACAGTTTGGGAAGCCTCTTCATAAAAAGGTAGTTTTCCCATGGTGGAGAGGAACATGAGGCTGCAGAAAGTCAAGTGGCTGTATACTTATCTGCTTCTGGGTGGGTCAGATCCATGTTCAGGCACCAGATTTCGGGCTGCACCACGGAGGAGAGATAGAGGAGATCCAGGGCAAAGAGGGAACACAAATCTTTATTTGCGTGGACACCTCAGAGTTGTGTGAGTGCACAGTGGTTTGGGCCACGTGGAGCTACCAAAATGGCTGCCTCCCGCTAAACTCAGCAACCCTCCTCCACATCCACAGGTGAATGGGGCTAAGAGAGCGAGGGGCAGAAGAAGTAGGGCTTTTATGGGAGAAAGTTGGGACGTGATTGGCTAGGAAAGAAGGCGCTCTGGGGTAGGATCACAGCTCTCATGGGAAGGGGAGGAGTAAACAAGGCACTCCTTGATAGGATAACAGCTCTCATGGGAATGGGAAAGGAGAGGAGTAAACAAGGCACTCTGGGATTATATTATCAACTATTGTGGGGAATTGACAGTGCCCTGAGGGGACAACACGGTGGATGTGACCTCATCTGCAAAATTTCTCAGCACCTCCTCCAATAGCTTTCCTATTCTTTAACCCTCTGGGAGTATTGACCCATCGTCATTGTGGGATGCAGAAGGTGGAAGGTCTGGCTTCTGTAATTGCTTCCTGATGAACATGGGTATTGAGAGGTTGTTCCACACTCCCAGCCTATCTCTCTCATTCCCTAGTGGAGCAGGATTCTGGGGAATCAGAGCCCCAGGACATATTGGTGGCATTGTCTGTCCAGGAAAGTCTGGTTGGCATTATGGTAGCATGTGGAACCTGGTGGCTGAAAAGAGAGTTAACATTTAAAGCCAAACATTTTGTTGAATAATAATGAACCTAAAGGCTGAAGTAGTGCAAATAAAAAGTTGAGGAAGGGGGGTCTCCATTTTGTAGATAGCTAGTATAAATATTTTAGTTATTTTATCCAACTTTTGTAGACCTTTCTCTTCTGATGTTCTTAGATTTTTCTCTCAGTTGTTTAGGCATTGACATCATTTGTTGAGCCCAACAAGAGTTAGGTTTTGGAGATCTGTCTTCTTTGGACCATTCTGCTAGGCTGTTCTGCTAATTTTGTCTAAATCAAATCAATTACAGAATTTATGATGCCTTCTTTAGGCACTTCAACCATTATTAAGCACTTTGACTTTGGGTTATATGTTTGTACCTTGTTTATGGATACATATACTTCTGTAGCCAGTACCCTAAACCCTAGCCTAATCTAGTATAAAAATTGTTTAAGCCCCCTGCCCCTCACCTGCAGGGGAGTTGCTTCACATGCAGTGAAGCAAGTCTGCAGGTGTCTATCTTTCTCTCCCCCTCTCTGTCTTCCCCTACTCTCTCCATTTCTCTCTGTCCTATCCAACAATGATGACATAAATAATATCTACAACAATAAAACAACAAGGGCAGCAAAAGGGAAACTAAATAAAATATTAAAAAGTTTAAAAAACTGTTTTCTAATTAGAAAGGATATTAAAATATTTAAATCAGGGGGCTAGGCAATGACATAGCTAATTGAATGCATACATTATCATGTAGGAGGACTTGGGTTCAAGCCTCTGGTCTCTACTTTCAGAGGGAAGTTTCAAGAGTGGTGAACCAATGCTGCAGATATCTCACTTTCTCTCTCCCTATCTTTCCCTCCCACAAAACAAAAGAACAAAAAATGAGTGTTTGTTGAGAACTTTGAATTGTTATGCAGACACAGAACTCCCGTGGTAAATCTGGTGGCAATTAACACACACACACACACACACACACACACACACACACACACACACACACACATATATATATATATATATATATATATATATATATATATATATATGAATAGAGAGACAGTTCATCAGTTAAGGTAAATGCTTTCTCATGCAGATGGTCAAGGTTTAAATTTTGACTCAAATGCATGGTACTACAGCACAGGAGGAATTACTAGTGTTGCGACCTCTGTCTGAATGAGAAAGGTTGAACCATGAACAGTGAAATCACATATACTTGTAGTAGTGCGAATGTGAAATAAATAAACAAATACATTTTTCAACTGGAACACTTTGTTTTACTTAGGAAATTCAGGTTCTTTTTAGTGCCAGTGAAGAATTAATTTAAATACAACACTGGGCAACAAATAAGACCCTTTTTAAACATTGAAAGCATTATTAAACATAAGTACTCAGGCTAGAAGAACTATCACATGGTAGAACATCTTCTCTACCATATGGAGTCTTGGCACCACATGGGAGTACCATTGCACCTGGGGAAGTTCAATAGATGGTGAAACTGTGGTAGGATGACTCTTGCTTTATATGAAATAAATATTAAATAATGAAAATGGTGGTCTATTTGGTGGTGCAATCATGCACTTATAGTGCCCTAAAATATATGTAACTGATACTTAATATTCTTTTATAATAAATCTCAACTCACAAATTCTGTTCATAACAATAAACAGGCTAGACTGAACAATGTCTTGCAGTGGCAATTTTGACACTAAGAAATAATCATACATATGAGTCATAAATCATTTTCAAAAACTAATGCATACAGACACACAGAAAACATGACAAGAAAGTCTAAACTTAAACTAACCACACTGTCAATATTTCTCCCCACATGATGTTCCTATACATATGCATGTGAATATATGCCTCAGGAAATACAGCAAGACCATTAAGTACTCTAATGAACACAGCAAGCTAGCATTTCTGCTCAGTCTTAGCTGTTCTTCAGCTTCAGGAATAAATTGAGCATTTTTGTGAGCTTGGAAAATAAAACTTAACAGTAGTTCCACTAAGTGAATACAAATCACACATCTTATTTTTCTAAGAAAGAAAACTATACATATATTAATCCTTTTAATATAATAGTAAATATTATATATAATTTCCTATACTCAGATTATGTTTAAATAGCAATACAAAGGGCTTTATGTTATCTATTATCTAGTAGTCTAGTATAACAACCTTGGGGTCAGCAGTGTCATACCTAGTAGCTAGCATAATTTATCATGTACTAGGACTGAAGTTCCCATCTGCAGGTATGAAACTTCACAAGAAATGAAACAGTGCTGTAGATCTCTATTTCTTTCACCCTCTCTATTAATCTCTGTCTTTATTCAGAAAAGATATCTTTTAAGAAAGAAAATGGCCACCAGAACTGTAAAGTCATCATGCAGGTATCAAATGCATGGAGGCAAAATATGTAACATATAAGTAGTATGTATATGTATATAGAGAGATATTACCTTATTAGAATTTTCAGTTTGCTTTTGTATGATATCAGATAAACTTAATCACTTATTGTTTTTTAATCTTTCTAAATAATTGCAATTAATTATTACAGATACTCTACTTGGATCAATGTAGTGTTTAATAACCATGGTAGTTAAAATATAAGTTATACATGTATTTTTTTTCTTTTTCACTGTCCTAATATTACGTCAGTAATGAAAATGTGTAATAAAATGAAAAGCACAATTGTTGACATGAAAGGAAATGCAAAAGTGTAATGAGAAATTCTACTTTAGGAATCAGAGCAATGCTTTACTTTTGCTTACTCAGTTGAGGAACCTCAGAATGATCTCATAAATCTAAATATCCAGAAATACAGTCTAATAGACATGACCTGTCTATTCTGTATTTATATTAAGCAAAATGTGGAGAACCATCTAAATATACAGAGACATTATTCAAAATGTGGAGAACCATCTAAATATACAGAGACATGATTCAAAAAGGGCATAAAAAGTAAAAACAGTGTTCTAAATCTAGTATCATTTCTGACTGTGTGTCACAAGTGCTTATGTTTTATTTCTAATCATGAAATCAATTTATGCTGATCATATTTATAGTCAGTCAAGCAAAGACCTTTGGAATTGCCATTTCAAGTGTTGATCAGTCTCTCTTGGTCACTTAAGATTTGCCATTCATAAATTATGCCTGTAATTCAACCATGAGACTTCCATAGCCATGGTTATGGAGTAACAGCAGCTGCATGACTGATCAAGAAGTATACAATTCAAATGAATACAACATGAGACAATTTACATTGTGATATTTTGCACAAATTAGAGATAAAGACATGAAAGAAAATATAGGGGGCAGGGATAGACAGCATAATGATTATGCAAAGAAATTCTCATGCCTGAGGCTCCCAGGTTCAATGCCCCAAAACACAATAAGGCAGAGCTGAACAGGGCTCTGGTAAAAAAAAAAAAAGAAGAAGAAAAGAAAAAGAAGAAAAGTTAAATATAAAATCTCTAAGTGATAAATGAGAATATGAGGAATGTGAATATAATGAAAAATGAGCAAAGGTTCAGTTTTGCATACTCTAACATATATGAATATTTATTTTTAATGGAATAATAAATGATTTTTTAAATATTATAGTGGATTCTGTGATGCCAGCAGGTATTTTGAATAGCAAAGTTCTAGTTTGTTGGGGGCTATGTGTAAGCTGGATAGAGCTTAGGGAGAACTCCCCCATCCTTGCATGGAGGTCTGAGAAGATACCCTCTTGTCACTCTCTCTCAACTGAGGTGAGCAAAGGGGAGAAATCGTCTCTCAGACTAAGTTCTTCCCTTCTTGACTCTCAAGCCCACAGAAACCTCAATAATTCTCTCCATTAACTGCAGGCCATGTGGCCACCTACTTTAAGATTCACTTACTCAAAGTTCACCTCACCTTCTGATCACAGAGGAGAACACACCTTATCACACACTCCTAGCAGTGCCCTTTGATGTCCTCAATTTGCATCAAACCTTGCTCATCTTTTCTCTATCTTGCCTTAACTGGTTCAACCCCTGTTCTCCCCTCAAACGGATTTGGGTAATTAAATGCCTGCATCTGGAGACTAATTATCTTGACCTTTATGTATCTGCATCAATTCTTGTCATACCAGCCCCCTACCATAGGGGCAAGCTTTAAGAAACCTGTAATTTCTGACATATTTGAATAATGTTCTTTGTTTGGTTTTCTATTTAAACTTTTGCCCACCTGCTAATAAACAAGCTATGAGCATGCTGCAATCTCCCCGGTGTCTTTACTTCATGTCATCCCTTGCGTGAGTGAGAAATAACTGGTCCGTTACCTTTCTCCTGGAGATCACCCCTCCAGAAAGCCGACACTAGTTCACCAAGCCACCACGTTAAGTTGATTTTGGTAATCGTGATTAATTGCTATTCTATTTGTGTATTTGTGTGATTGTGTACTAACAGTATCATTGATACTACTGAGCAATTCCCTTGGTTCAAAATTTTAATAATTTAGAGACAACATAGATAAGAGAGACACTCTCCAAACCTCCACCATCTAGAGTTTCTCTGGTATAGTTTTTGGTGTAGCCATGTAGAGTTGGAATCTTGTGTGTGATATGGCTTGAAACTCTACTGGGTGAGCTGTCTTTGAATCCAAGAAACAATTTACTGTTAAAGTAGCATCTACTTCTGATATCTAGGTGGTGGTTCACACTGTAGAGTGTACATTTTACCTTTGTGCAAGCACTTCGGTTAAAGTCGTCAATGTGCCTTTGTAAATGGAAAGTTTCATGAGAGTAGGAACAATGTTGCAGTTGTCTTCTCTGCTTTCTGTCTGCCCCTACATCTGTCTGCCCCTATTCTGTCTCTGTCTCACCTTCTATCATTTTTTCTGTAGGGAAGGGGGTGGTAGGGCAGGGGGTTAAGTTTACATGGCATGAAACTCAAGGACCAACATAAGAATCCTGATTGGTGACCCCGGATAGGTTCTGGTTCCCCACCTGCAGGGGCATTGCTTCATGGAAGGTGGAAGCAGGTCTACAGGTGTCAATCTTTCTCTCCCCTTCTGTCTTTCCCTCCTAGATTTCTCTCTCTGACAGAAATAACAAAAACAATGATAAACAACAAGGGCAACAAAAGGGGAAAAATATCCTTGAGGTGCAGTAGATTCACAGTGCAGGCACTGAGCCCCAGCAGTAACCCTGAAGGCAACAAACAAACAAACAAATAATAAAATTAAATTAAAAAATAAAATTGACAGCCAAGAATGGAGCAAGCATTGTGCAGGCACAAAGCCCCAGTAATAATCCTGGTAGCAAAAGTAGTTATGCCTTATGGTATATTGAACTTGGGATTTCAGAGCTTCAGGCAAGAAAGTCATTTGCATAACCACTATCCTATACCCTCAGCCCTTTGAGTACATTTCTGAAATATTCAAACATGAAAGTCACCTTCACAGAAGCACAACATGAATACATGGATATAGACATATTTCATGAACTATCTGCCTTTGAATTAATCCATAAACTCAAAATTGCATTTTAAGCAATGCCTGACTTATTTTTATAGGCACGATATTTAAAAATCATCAGTATCTATATCTAAAACATAGTTGCCATTCCTAAAATGTTCCCAAATCTTTAGTTTCTCCTTCCCTAACCCTGAACAACCACTAATCTAAATATTCTCCCTATAAATTTATTATTGACACTTCATGAGTATTCATATAAATGTACTCATATAGTATATGATCTGCAGGAGAATCCAGACACATGTCTGCCAAAACAGGGGTGGCCAAAGAAGTGGCTGTGGAGGCCACAAGAGAATCCGGACACATGTCTGCCAAAACGAGAGCCTGGGGCAAGATGCAGAGGGCTTAGTGTGGGTCAGGATTGGGACAGACTTTGATTCTTCTTGTAAGCATTTATGGTGCTGGGTAAGTGCAATGACCATTTCCCTTAAGTCTTGGACCTCAGCCTCAAGGTCCCTTAGCCTTTTGGGAGGTTTCCCTATATATCCCCTAAAATCTGAGACCATGGTCAAAAGGATCCAAGGTATATCCCCAAGCAAAATGTCCCAGAGATATAAAAACTGTATAAAGAAAAAGGAGTACAGGGTTTGGAAAACATCTTCATAAAGAGGAAGATCTCCCATGGCAGAGAGGTCTCAGGTAAATAATAAAAAATAAAAGGAAAAAAAAAAAGAATCACAGTGCAGAGAGCCAAGTGGCATTTACTTATCTGGAGGCGCCTTCGCAGGTCTGCTGCTTGTGTGTGAAGCGGAGGGGTAGTCCCTGTTTGGGCGCCAGATGCCGGGATAGCCTGAGGGTGCTTCTTCCTGAGCACATGCTCTCTGTGTTGGAGAGAACTCCACTGGAGCCAACCTAGGCTGCTGCCTGGGAGAGGGATCAGGAACTCCTGTCAGGCTAGGGTGGCAGGAGAGAGACTCTGGGACTTGTGGTGCCAGAAGGTAATCCAATATGAATTTAATCAGAAAAGAAGATTCTTTTATACATCCCAAGAAGGAAGTGGTAGGGTGTGACTAGGACAGGAGGCGGAGCGAAAGAGTGTGAACCAGTGGGATTAAACCAATGCCCTGCAGGCAGGGCAGGTCTCAGGTAAAACAGTGATTATGTAAATAGACCATAGCATTAAGCAGTGGAGCAGGGGGGAGCTGGTGTACTTCCCAACAGAGAAGGGAAGACCCCCTTGCACAAAAATTTAATTTGGTGCCACACTGCTTCCATGTGATGTATCAGGAGGATCAGACACAAGCCAAACACATGACAAAGCAGGCACCTTCCCAGATGAGTTCCCCTGCCACTACCTTCTCTTAGTGAGCTAAATTTAAATATTTATTATATTTTACTTGTGATAAATCTTAGATTAATTTGTAAAGTAGATAGTAAAATGAGCAATTACAATAATATGTTTTACATTGGGTATTACATTATTCCGTTTGATTTACCATTTATCAAAAAAGATTGTATGAGACATGTCTCTGATACTCCATACTTTTGATTACTTTATAGGTAATCAGGATACTATTTTTTCTTGAAAAAGGATAGCAGATGTCTTTAGAGCTCACTGCTGCTTGTAGAGATCACTTTAAATAATATTTTATTAAATATCACTAAAGTTGGAATTAATTTTTGGCACTGTACTTCATAAACCCAATTTAAGTTTGCATTTTATATTTAGTTCTAGATTATGGAATGCATTAAAATACTCAGCACCAACCACTATAAATCAAATCTGAGCAATTCTCTGGTCTCTTTTTCTCTGTATCTTACTCATTAAAGTAAATGAAATATAAAAACATATTGAATGCAAACTTCCATGAATCATCTTAGAAGCTGTGAGATAACCTAATGTATCCTACTCACACACTAATTAGTCTGCTAACACAATTTTATGCACTCCTATTGACTGAAGACATTATATCTCTAGGTCAGATATCTCAGACCATTCATATTCACATAAAATAGCAGAGAACACATTCTTAGTACTACATTACTATACTCTAAATACCACAAGGAGACTCAAGTAAATATAGTATGCTGATTAACTACGACTCCAAATTTTAGGAGATTCTCAGCTTTTATAGACTCCTGAACATATGCTCACTCTGCTTGAGGGAATAAGATATATTACTCACTAAGCAAACTTCCTCTTATGGGGGTAGATATTCATCTTTTGTTTTGCTATTTTTGCATAAAAATATCAGTCTCTCCAAAAGAGATAAAGAATTTTTTTATGTTTCCAAACCTCTTCAGAGGCACATAATTTGACAGAGATATTCTAAATGATCCTTCCTATTTAAATACTTCCTTTTACTTCAAAGACCAGGATCAGCTAGTAAAACTAAATTATTCAAGGTGAGTTATCGTCAACAGATTCAATCCTGGTTGCACTAGACATTTTACTGGGATGCTGTCTCCAAGGTTATGTTTGAATGTAATTGGTCATTAAAGTTATAACCTTCAATAATATATACACATAACCCACTTCTCACAGACAATTCTCTCCTAGATTTCTTGGTTATGTTCTTTTTGTGCCTGAATGTAGTCTTAGTGCATTATTTCATGTGGTACAACTTTACATTTTATCAACAAGTCCCTATTCTCAGCAAAACTTTTTGTGTCTAGATGATTCAGGCAAAAAAAAAAAAAAGCAAAACCACCATTAAAAAAAAAAAAATAGAACCCATACTAAATAGGAATCTCTGTAGACTATCTTGGTCCAGGATCTTATCCAGATATATCCAGCATGCCTTCATTGGACATGGCTAAATAAATGCATAAAATGGAGTGCTCAGGAAGGAATCTTCAAATTATAATGGTGGTCCACTTAACTATTATAATTTCCCAACTACTTGTCTTAGTCATTAGTCTTTAAGAAACTTAAATTAAACTTTTTTCTTTTTTTTATTATTTCAATGCATTTATTCATAAAATGGAAATACTGACAAGACCATAGGATAAGAGGGGTACAATTCCAACCATTAGAGCTCTGCATCTCATCACCTCCCCTGACAGTTTTACTATAACCCCACCAATGTGTCCTGGAGCTCTGATTCCTCAGAGCCCTGCCCCTCTAGGGAAAGAGAGAGACAGGCTGGGAGTATGGATCCACCTGTCAACACCCATGTTCAGCAGGGAAGCAATTACAGAAGCCAGACCTCCCACCTTCTGCATCACACAATGACCCTGGGTCCATACTCCCAGAAGGCAAAAGAATAGGAAAGCTATCAGGGGAGGGGATGGGATATGGAGTTCTGATGATGGGTAAGGCTCTGAGGAAGCAGAGCTCTAGGACACATTGGTGGGGTTATTTACTCAGGAAAGTCTGGTTGGCATCATGGTAGCATCTGGAACCTGGTGGCTGAAAAAGAGTTAAGATGTAAAGCCATACAAGTCATTGATGAATCATGAAAATAAAGGCTAGAATATTGCAGATGAAGATTTGGGGTCTTTGTTCTGGAAAGAGCTAGTAGGTCTATTTTAGGTATAGTCCAAAAGGCCCATGACTTCATTAGTTTTTGCCTGATCCTAACACCTGATATGCAGGTGGACCCAGGTTATTGTCTGGGAAGATGATGTCATGGCTGGAAAAAGGCTAGAAAGCTGGGTCAGGACAGAAAGTAGTTCTCAAAATGGGAAGAGTGTATAAATATTGTTGACTGTAAACACCATCAATTTGATCTGGGGCCCATATTTAGCATAAGAGACCATGTAACCTCTACATCCCTGAAGATATGAACTTGCATTCTGTGATCATCCACAGTAGGAGCATTCTGAGTTGCACGAATTTCAGGACCCATCTTCTTCAGGTGTTAGATAGAATATGTTATCCAACCCCCCTTCAGAAGATGGAACATTCTCTACCATTGTTGATCCACATTGAGGGCAAGGTCCTATGGGGATGACAAGTGTTAATAGAGAGAGGGATCTATTCGAGGTCTAAACCCAGCATGTCTGTTTGGGAGTCTCAGAACACCCTGACTAGGACCGTAGCTGACGGGGTGGCCTGATAGTGACTAAAGAGTCATCATTAAAGTATGCCAGTGTCTTACCCTTATTCATCTTTTGTAGCCCTTACTTTGATAAGGTTAGCAGTGGAGTGACCGACGGAAGTGTAATCAGAAGTAAGTGAGGAGTTTATCTAGGTCTAAGTAGTTTATCTAGGTTTATTTCATTAGTTACTTTATGGTGTATTTTTAGGTCTTTCTACTTGCTTGCTTTACTTATTGACTCACTGCAAACTATTGTGCACTCTATTGTACAAATTATTTTGCCCTAATTTATGGATACATGTGTACATATGCCATATCTCATGGGACTTGGTCTATATCTAGGTTTTGAGACTTTGTTAGGAAGTGAGCCACCTAAATGAATTAATGAGTCCTATGAGAAAGGAAAGTTCTCACCAAGTAATGAGGCTGAAGGGCTCACATTCCACACCTGAAGTCTCTGGACACATTCCCAAGTGAAGCATGCTGAGGTGGTACTCATTGCACTGAATAGACTGGGAT
The DNA here is from genome assembly GCF_950295315.1 of Erinaceus europaeus. NCBI lineage: Eukaryota > Metazoa > Chordata > Mammalia > Eulipotyphla > Erinaceidae > Erinaceus > Erinaceus europaeus. The sequence continues at coordinate 88,922,764 of NC_080169.1, forward strand.
CAGAAGATGCAGTATCAGTTGATATGAATTGAGAGAAGCATGCTAGCAAGTGAACCCCACCCTAGAGGTTCCAGGACAGGGGGAAATTTGGGCTTTATAGAGGAAGGGGGAGGTTCCTACTGTCTTAGGGTTTAAGAAGGCAATTGATAGTTATTGCTATAATCAAACTATCTGGCAATTGGGTTGACTTTGAAAATCCCATTGTTAGAATTTGCTGTCTCATATATGACTTCACCATAATTTATGTCCTTTGATGATATATATATATATATATATATATATATATATGTGTGTGTGTGTGTGTGTGTGTGTGTGTGTGTGTGTGTGTGTGTGTGTGTGTGTGTGTGTTTGATAAACTAATGCCTCTGGTTTCTTTTGCTCTCCTGGTCTAAGCTTTTAGGAGAGTTGATATTTCAAAAACTTAGCCTATGGTTGTGCTTTAAAAAGTTTGAGATATTAAATCAATTTTCCCTGCTCATATTAATTAAATAGTTTTATATGACTACAATAGGAATGTACATAAACATCATTCACACCACCAAAAGACTGTGTCTCATCCTATCTGCCTAGTGAAGCTGAGCATCCACCTTCACCCTCCACCCAGAGATTTTTACTTTAGTGACCTACTCCTAACTCAGTCAGATTCTGCTTTGAGTTTCCCTTTCTGTTCTTTTTTCTTAATTTCTGTTTATGAGTGGGATCATCCCATACTCATCTTTGTCTTTCTGACTTAGATAACTTAACATAATTCCTTGTAGTTCCATCCAATATGGAAGAGATAATCCCTTTTATGAAATGTCACCATTCAATAACTAGGTTAATATATTTGGGTAGATATCCCTTGAGAAGGTAACAAAAGTATTTCAGGTCACCACTCCACTGCTGAGAAGTGTTCTAAAGCAATGTAAATTGTCTTTAGAAGTGAGCATATAGCAAGAATTTTATTCAGTTTTTTTATTCAGTTATATGGGTAGAAGAATTTAATAATTAAACTTAAAAAAAAACAATAGTGGTAAAACACCATAGAACATCAACATAAAAATGGACAGAGAGAGGCATGCTGGGAGTATGGATCAACCTGTAAAAGCCCAAGTTAAGTGGGGAAGCAATTACAGAAGCCACACCTTCCACCTTCTGCATCCCACAATGACCTTGGGTCCATACTCCCAGAAGGTTAAAGAAAAGGAAAGCTATCAGGTGAGGGAATGGGATACAGAGTTCTGGTGATTGGAATTGTGTGGAGTTGTACCTCTTTTATCCTATGGTTTGGGCAGTTTCCTTCTTATAAATAAAATTATAAATAAGAAAGAAATTGTACTCTCATGTCAATCTTAGAGTGAGCATAAAATTGCATCCCATGTGTAGTATCTTTGTTAAGAGAACAATAGTTTTTTTTTTTTTTTTAATTGCATGCAGCTATATCCTTTAAACAGAGCCCTTTCTTTTTTCTGTTGTGGTCATCCTATAGTGGTGGGTGTGTGCTGCCCTGTCCAATACAATGATAAATACATAGAAATATTGTGGCAATTTGGATACTACTGCCTTAATTTCACTCTCTCTCATCAGAAAATGGATCCTTATCCTAGCAGTCTACATGAACACATGAGTAGTTTGACCAGCAACTATAATCTGTCAACACAGCTCATGGTCTTAAATTTGATATCTTTAGTCTTTAATCTTCATCACTCTACATTTTATTTTCCACATTGAATGCAACAACCATGACCTGTTTCATTTTTGCACATCTGTTGGTGTTCAGACTTAATAGTCAAAACAGACATCATTAGTTTTCTGTATAACTGAACCATCTGTAAATCAGACCTAGGCATTTAGGGGAAAATCTGTGAACCTGAGATCCCCCTCCCCCAAATTCAATATAGATAACAAAACAGGGGTTTAAAGAAAAAATTTTTTTCTTCATAGACAGAGTTGTTTCTTTCTCACTTAAAGCCATCATAGGGCAGGCTAGCATTCTACACTGTTATATTTACGTGAAAAGGGAGAGACTTCCTAAACTCATCACACTGTGTCTTTTTTGACAATGCAAGTACATAAGGCCCAATATATATATATTTTGCACTGAAAACTCTTTAGAGTTGTGTGAATCAGGCATTATGTTTCAGTAAATACCCAGTGACAGGCTAATTACTTCTTTTAAATACAAATAATATATCATGTATGCAATACTCAGGCAAAAAAGTCCCAAGTTCAAAATTCCAAAGAGGTATTTTCTGGTGGAGATAAGTTCCCCTGGGTTGCTGTCTCCATTCTTTATAGGCATTAAAAGGAAAATAATTACTCTTTTCCATTTTGCTCTGTTCCCAGTCACCAAAAAGTCCAACAAAATGAGAGGCAATGATAGTGAATTCTGAGTCACTCACTGGGGAAAAATGGGGCATCATTTCAGGGAAATCATTTTCTATTTGTTCTTCCCTGATCCCTAGTGAGAGTAGTGACTGCCTCTGGCACTTATAAAAGGGAACCATAGGTTATATTATACATATTGACATATACATATAATCATAAAATAGTCAAAGAGTACTCCACAAAATCATTTTTGCTTTATTTTCTTCACTATAAATTGAATCTCTTTATTCTGCTGTGTACTTTTCAGTATTTAAGAAATACTGGAATCTTGCTTAATTTTAACTGTGGTGTTAGGGAATGAGTACTGGGCCTTGCACTTTAGCCACACTGTTGAGTTACTTCCTTGTTCCAGTGTCTCTGTTTAGACATTGAAAAATGCCCTTCTGTAAATTAATCAATTTATTTAATGCTGTCCATAGTGCTCCCATATAATTCCATGGGCAGAATTCAGGACCACACACATGGTAGGACAAGCACTTTAGCCTATTAATCCATCTGCCTGCATCTCTATATTCTTTATATTTTTATTTCTTTATACCTCTTTGTGTAATACCATAAAATACAATCTCATAAGTATTTTAAAATATACATTAACATACACACTTTCTCTTTAAGGTTTTATCACACATACTATGAAAGTGGAAGGCATAAAGTGGCAGGACTTCCAATACATATGATTTGTTGACCTATCTCAAGAATAAAAACTGCACTTATGGTCTCAGGTAGCGAGTGGTCTACTCAGAAAAATTCACATAATACTATGAAAGGATCTGGGTTCAAGCCCCTGGTTCCCAACTGCAAGGGCAAAGCTTCATGAGTGATAAAGAAGTACTGCAGTTATATCTATTTCTACCTTCCCTACCTCACTTTATCTCTACCTTCACTGTCAATTTATCTCTGTTTATATCCACAAGAGAGAAAGAAAGAAGAGTTAATGTTATCATCACATTATTTGGTAATTGGGTTAACTTTGAAAAGTCCTTTTGTTAGGGTTTGCTGTATAGTACCCAGTATCTTGTATATAGCTGTGCCATTGGTTGCTTCTGATCTACTTGGTCTAGGCTTTTGAGAGAGTCCGCATATCAAATACACAGCCTATATATTAAAAAGACTTAGTCTGTGTTTTAAAAACTTCGAGACATACAATTAATTTTCCACCTCTCATATTAATTAACTAGTGATTTATATGACTACAGTTTATTAGGAGTGTACATAAACACCATTCCCACCACCAAAAGACTGTGTCCCATCCCACCCACCCACTCCTCACCCTCCACTGGCCCAGGAATCCACATGTCCACCCTCCCCCTCACCACAGGGTCTTTACTTTGGTGCCCTACTTTCAATTTAGTCAGAGCCTGATTTTAGTTTCCCTTTCAGATCTTCTTTCTCAACTTCTGTTGATGAGAGGGATCATCCCATACTCATCTTTATCTTTCTGACTTAGCTCACTTAACATAATTTCTTCTAGCTCTGTCCAAGATGGGTCAGAGAAGGTGGGTTCATTGTTCTTGATAGCTGCATAGTATTCCATTGTGTATATATACCACAGCTTTCTCAGCCACTCATATGTTCTTGGGCACCTGGGTTGCTTCCAGGTTTTAGCTATTATGAATTGTGCTGCTATGAACATAGGAGTACACACCTCTTTTTGGTTGGATGTTAATGGAGTCCTTGGGGTATAACCCCAGGAGACAAATTACTGGATCATGTGTCTTTTTGAACCCTAAGACAGCAAGAACCTCACACCTCCACTATAGAGCCTATATTTCCCCCAGTCCTAGAACCTTAGGATAGGGCCCACTTTCCCGCATGCCTCTCCCAATCCGTATCAAATAATATTGCATCTGCCGATCGCAACCTAATCAACACAAGGATTGCCACCTCAACATGCTTCAGCTCAGACTGTGTCCAGAGACTTCACGTGTGGAATGATAACCCTTCAGCTTCATTACTCAGGTGAGACATTTCCTTTCATAGCATTCTCTAATTCCATCCCAGGTGGTTCACTTTCTAACAAAGTCACAAAACTTAGATATAGAACAAGTTCTGTGAGAGAGAGCATATGTTCACACGTATCCATAAACTAGTGCAAAATATATACCTGAAAGCAGAACTACACTAGAGTTTGCAGTGAGTACCCCCCAACACTTCCTCTCCACTATTCCAACTTTTGGGTCCATGATTGATCAACAATTTATTTGGCTTTCTATGTTAACTCTCTTTTCAGTCACCAGGTTCCAGATGTCATCAGGATGCCGGCCAGGCTTCCCTGGACTGAAGACCCCACCAGTGTGTCCTGGAGCTCAGCTTCCCCAGAGACCCACTCTACTAGGGAAACAGAGGCAGACTGGGAGTATGGACTGACCAATCAATGTCCATGTTCAGCGGGGAAGCAATTACAGAAGTCAGACCTTCCACCTTCTGCAACCCACAAGGACCCTGGGTCCATGCTCCCAGAGGGATAGAGAATGGGTAAGCTATTAGGGGAGAGGATGGGATATGGAAACTGGGTGGTGGGAAGTGTGTGGAGTTGTACCCCTCCTACTCTATGGTTTTGTTAATTTATCCTTTCTTAAATAAAAACAAAAGAAAGAAAGAAGAAGAGGAAGAGAGGGAAGAAGAAGAAAAAGAGGAGGAAGAAAAAAGGAAGGGAAGAAGAAGAGGAAGGATGTAGAAGGGAAGGGGAAGAAGGAAGAAGAAGAGAAAAAGGCTGGGAAACGAGGAGGAGAAGCAGAAGCAGGAGGAGAAGCAGAAGGAGGAGGAGGAGGAAGAGAAGAAGAAGAAGAAGAAGAAGAAGAAGAAGAAGAAGAAGAAGAAGAAGAAGAAGAAGAAGAAAAAGAGAAGGAGGAGGAAGAGGAGGAGAAAAAGAAGAAGAAGAAGAAGAGGAGGAGGAAGAGGAGGGAGAGGAAGAAGGAGGAGGGCTCTAGTTGTAGTGGGCTCATCACACAATCACTGAGTCATAGCAATAACCTTAGTGGTAATAAACCAAACCATCTCTATAGAATATCTATGTTCTGTCTTGATTCATAAATATTTAAAAGCCATAAATTGCCCTATTCATATAAGTTAAACAAAGTCAACAAAACAATAAACATAAAATTATCTATGAACACAATGTTTTACTGTCATTTGTTCTTTAGATAATTTCACTAAATCAAAAGCAAGAAGTGATGTGTCAGTGTAATTCCTTAGTACTGTCAATTATTCCAAGATCCTGAATCCATTCCACCAATAAGACTATTTATAGCATCCAAAGGAACTCTAATTTGGGGTATTTTCCCTTTATGAAGTTTCTTTTAGGTTTGAAAAATTAGAGTTTTATTTTATTTTTAATTTACTAATTTTATTTATTTATTATTGGATAGAGGCAGAGAGAAATTGAGAGGGGGAAGGAACAGTAGAGAGGGAGAAACAGAGAGACACCCTGCTTCATCTCTCTTGAAGCTTCCCCCCACAGGTGGGGACCAGGAGCTTTTGCATTGTAGTGTGTGTTCAACCAGGTGTGCCACCACCAGGCCCCTTACTTTTTTAATTTAAAAATTATTGGGAGGATTAATGGTTTACAGTAAATACAGTTATTGGTGCATGTGTAAATTTTCTCAGTTTTCTGCAAAACACACACCCCAAGGCTAAGTCCTCCTCTACCATCATGCACCAGCATCTGAAACAACCCCACCCCTTGCAGTCCCAGAATCCTTTACTTTGGTGCAATACACCAAACCCAGTCCAAGTTCTACTTTGTGTTTCCCCTTTCTGTTCTTATTTCACAACATCTGTCCATGAGTGAGATCCTTTTTATTGATGAGGAGAGCTTGATTATACACTAACCTGAAAGCAGCTGAGATTAGTGTAGACATAAAATAAGAAATTACAAGGAGGCTAAGAATATTTTCTTACATTAGTAAATAAACATACTTACTCTCAGGTTTAAACACAGAAACAGCGGTCGTTGAACTAGCCTACAATATTTTTAGTTTGTTTGAAACTTATAGGTCATATTTTCACCTGCTTTGAGGAATGAGAAGAAACCAAACACATTATTTGGACTTCTTGTGACCAAATCAACCTTTATATTCCCCTCAACTTGACTAAACCCTATACAGTTTCTCTTTGACTAGAGACTCCTAAACTCTGCTGAATTGGACCATTTGCTTTGGAAACTTAGAATTGCAAATTACGTCTCTGTTATTTAAATATTTTTCCTGAACCTTACCAGTTTCCTATAGTATAGATGGCACAATGATTATGCAAAAGCTCTTTCAAGCCTGTGATATTAAGGTCACAGGTTTGATCCACAGCACCACCACAAGCCAGAGCTTAGCAGTGTTCTGATCTTTCTCTCTGTGCTTATATTTCTCTTTGTAGGTCTCTTTCATCAATGTAAATGAATGATAATAATAATAATAAAAACATTTGAAAAAAGTGCATTTGCCAAGGTATCAGGTCCCCCTATGCCCAGTTTCTAGGAGAGAGTAGTGTATTGAGGGAAGTTCAGCCAAGATTGCTCCCTGCATGGCTATAGATTTGCCATACAAAAACTCAACAAAGAATTGAGGAGAAAGCATGATTTTCAGTAATATTAACGTTTATTCAAGAAAACTGAGAACACAGATGATAGAATACATGTAGGTAATTGGAGAGAGAGAGAGAGAGAGAGAGAGAGAGAGAGAGAGAGAGAGAGACTCACATGTTTATGTTTCCAACTGGGCAGAGAGAAAGAACAACTATGTCCTTAACATCAGTTTCTTTTTGAACTTGCAAGGCCCTACCTTCACTTCCTTTCTATGCCTCACTAACACCTGTTACCAATTCCATTTCCTGTACATTTACTTCTCTTCCCCACTGGCATGAAGAACATTTGTTCCTGGAAACATGTGTTCTAGAATAGTGAGGCAGTGTTCATGTTCCAGGTGCTTTCCAGGCCTGGCCCTCTCCTGTCTGTTCCTAAGTAACACTGACCCCATTGGAGCAGACTAATTTCAACAAGTGCCGTTTTGCAAGGGCAAATGGCCTTTAACATTGATTAATGTCCACACTATGAGTTTCAGTAAATTTTTAAATATTTATGTATTTATAAAATGGAAATATTGACAAGACTATAGGATCAGAGGGGTACATTTCCACACATCGCCCACTCCCAGAGCTCCATACCCAATCCCCTTCCTTGATAGCTTCCATATTCTTTATCCTTCTGGGAGTATGGAACCAGAATCATTATGGGGTGCAGAAAGTGGAAGGTCTGGCTTCTGTAATTGCTTCTCCACTGAACATAGGTTTGGCAAATTGATTTATACTCTCAGCCTGTTTCCTTCTTTCCCTAGTGGGGCAGGGATCTGGGGAGGTGGAGCTCCAAGACACATGGGAGGGTTGTCTGCCCAGGGAAGTCAGGTTGGAATCATGGTATCATCTGGAACCTGGGGCTGAAAAAAAGTTAAGATATAATGCAGAAAAAAAATGTTGACTAATTATGAATCTAAAGGCAAGAATACTGCAGATGAAGATTTGGGGTATCTGTTTTGGAAAAAAGCTAGTAGGTTTATTTTAGCTATATTTCAAAGAGCCCATGACTTTACTAGTTTTTGCCTGTGCCTGACATCTAATATGCAGGTGAACCCAGTTTCAGTCATTTCTAACACATATGAGAACTTCAAATACATTATTTTTCTCTTTGACTAAAACTTGAATGGACTTTGAATGAATCATATTAAGTAAAATAGTTAGGAGTGATACAAGATGATCTCACTTATACATGGGGCTTAAGAAACAAAGAAAAGAACATACAGAATGAAAGTTTCTTATTACTTAGCTATGGTCTATTGCAATAGATATAAAAAGTCTAAGGGGAAGAAAGCAGCAGTACTGATCTTTATCCTTATGTTCCAACTATAAGTGAGATAACTGTGTATTTTTTCTCTTTCTAGTTTGTCTTACTCAACATACTATATTCAAGTTTTTAGAATACCTTCAAGATATTTCAAAGGAGATGACCTTGTCATTTTTAACAGCTGCATAGTATTGCATTGCGTATATAGCCCACAAATTTCTTAGCCATTTATCTGTTCTTCAGGTGGCTTCTAAGTTTGAATTATTACAAACTTGCTGCTATAAACACAGGTGTGGAAAGGACTTTGTAGATAGGTCTTTAGATTGACTATACCTTGTCTCCACTTGTATCCTTGTATGAATCTGATAACTATCATCTTCTTGTTATACATCTGTTATGTCAAGATATCTTATACGTGCTTTGTGATACTTAGTAGTGACCATGTTTTCTCACTGTTGTTTTTAATGTTATTCCAGATATGTCTCCATAATTAATGATCAAGAAGCTATTATTTTAACAGTACTAGGTATCACAACAATAAAATGATTTTTCTGTTTTTGGGATTTTTTTTGTTTCTTTTTTTTTTAACTGTGATGTTTAGCTGTTGCTTTAATTTTGTTCAGGCAATTGTAGAACCTAGAAAAGCTCTTGGTGCTGACACATAACATATTTGTATTTTAATATAAATATATATATATATGAAATAGAGTAATAAAATATGTGAATATATTTAAACAAGGATCCTATCAGGCAGAATAAATATATCACTTCAGTTTACATAAGGAAATATATATTACTATTCTGCAAATGCTGTTTCTACTTTCTTTCTAAGCTCCTAATAACATTTATATGACCTTTTAAAAAAGTATGACAATCTTTGCATTGTTGGGTGTCCCCTAAATAAGCCTGCTGTTTTTATAGACAAATAAAGACATTTCTACTCTAATGTAAAATCCTACTGAAGTTTGGAACATGCTTTTTCTCAAAGCATTTACTACATTAAGCTTATCTCATGCATATACAAATGAGATTGTAGCTTATCTTCTCAACTTTGTAAAATGCAATTTCTAAACTGTTTACTGAGCTTTAAAGTGAGATAGGCAATAACCTACAAACCAGATCTACTGTTAGATCCCACAGATCATTTATCTATATCTCCAGCAGTTGACTGCTTTAAAGTCACATTTAACACAAATGCTCTGGTTGACATTATTATAAATATGAACACAGGATGAGTCAAAATTATTAAATGTCACATATAGCTAAATAACGAACAATAAGTGCTGGGTTGGCTTTGCGGGTGGGAGACAGACGACCAGGGACTCATGGCTGAGCTGTACACAGTATCTCTTTATTCATGTGGAACACAGCACAATCTAAACTAAGCTATCTCTAATCATAATCCTGACCTTATATATACTTGCCAAGTAGGGTGGAAATAGGATGTGACTGGTGGAAATCAGGGTGACTAAGAGAGGGGGCAGAGCAAAAAGACATTGTGAACCAATGGGGATTAAACCAATGCCCTGCAGGCAGGCAGTGCTTAGTTAAGAGTGATTATGTAAATAGAATATAGTGTTAAGCAGGGGGAATTAAACCAATGAAACAGAAGGGGTCTTAGAAGCATACGAACAAATAAGAAACAAAGGAAAAACAAACCATCTATACATAAAACAGTTGAAAATTACAATGTGCATAATACCAAGTTTTATTTTAAAAGGAATATATACATATTATGAAATATATATATATATATATATGCATACACACACATATATATATATTTATCAATGTGGATTTTAACAAAAAATGAAAATTAAAATGTTTAACTTCCAATAGCATTACAGTTATTTTCTTAGAATGCAGGGGAGAACACCACTAAATGAATTGTCTTATATGTCACCTGATATGTAAGTTAATAAGAATTGCAGCCAGAAAATAAATCATCCAGTTTAGTACCCAATTTACCATATGTGAAAATCCAAGTTCCACCTCCCAGCCACCACATAGGAATACCATAAAAAAAAGTGGGCAGGGGTAGATAGCATAATGGTTATGCAAACAGACTCTCATGCCTGAGGCTCCAAAGTACCAGGTTCAATCCCCTGCACCACCATAAGCCAGAGCAGATCAGTGCTCTGGTAAGAAGGGGAAAAAATCACAAACAGCAAAGCAGTGTTATAGTATCCCCCTTAATTTTTTCAGTCTGTCTTTCTTTCTCTCTGCATTTCATCTTCTATCAGAAAAAAAAGAAGATTGTCCAACAGGAGCAGTGAAATCCTGTATGCATGAAGCTCTGACATATTATAAGATATATATACCATCCCTTGAAGACAAACTATTACTCTGGTGAAACCCCGTACCTCCGGAAACAATTCAGTGTTCTAAACAGATTTCATTTACTATTCTATCTTACTTATAATAGGTTCTTATACATATAATACTGAATATTATTTTGTGGGTTTTTTTGTCATCATTGAGTTCACATCACTCCTGGATAATTTATTTCAGAGAAAGAGAAAGAGAGAGAGAGAGAGAGAGAGAGAGAGAGAGAGAGATAGACTACAGTACCGGAGTTTTCTCTGATGCAATGGAAAATGGAAGTCATTCTCAAACCTCGGTCATGTTTGAACCCAGGCCATGCATAGGGCACAAGAGTCTTTCCCCCTCTCTGCCTTCCACTCCTCTCTGTTTCTCTCTGCCCTATCTAAAAATGATGACATCAAAAATAACTACAAAAATAACAACAAAACAGCAACAAAAGGGAAAATAAATATAAAAAATTACTATATCTAGAAGAATTTACTATAAAATGTAAAAACAAATATAGTTCTATTGAAGGTAATACATTTCAATCTATAGTAAAAATACCTTGTAAGAAGGAGCCACATATTTCAAAAGAATTAATACAATTAAAAGTATTTCTTTGATAGGAAAAGAAATATTGAGAAGAGAGAGGGAAACAGTGTGAGAAGGGAAGAAAAAATACTTGCAGCATTGTATCACTGTCCATGAAGCTTCCCCTAGAGGGGAGACCAGTGATGTGAACCAGGTCTTTGTACATGGCAGTACTTGTGCTCTACCAGATATGTTGCCACAGGACCCACATAAATTAATACACTTTTAATGTTAATCTAGTTTCCATTTTCTAAGAAAGTGAATTTATTAGGAAAGTTAGGGATTCAGACTACTAGGGTTGGGGCATGACTCATCAAGCAAAATAAAGTGCACAATTTGCCATGCATGAGAAGCAGGATTTGAACACTCACTCCTCCCTGAAAACCCATCAAAGCACCTTCACAAGGGAATTGTTATAATTGGTGGAGGTGTGTTGTGGTATCCAACCAACCTTAGTTTTCTGCTTTTTTTTCTTCTTCCCTCTCTGTTTATCATTCTCTACCTAAAGAACAAAACTGATTTTCCTGTTTCCTGGCAGTAAAGAATAATTCAAACATATAGACTCCATGATAAACCTGGCAGAAAAAGAAGGGAAGAGGAAAATAAAAAAAAATGGGAGGAATGGAAAGAGGAAGGCAAAAGGGGAAGGAAAGAAAGAAAGGGTATATCCTTCATTAAAAGAAAGAAAAGAGAAATTTAACCATTTAGTGAATTTCTGTTCTGTGAAACAAGAAATACATGGTCTCTAGAGCTTTAAAGCAGCATTTGGTTAGGTTCTATTAGTTTTCCTTTATAAAATACAATAGCAAACATTAAATTTGAATGTAAGGCTGTTATTAATGACATTCTTTAACTTATTTGATTGTAATTCACATTAACTTATTTTTATTTATTTACTTTTCTTTTTATTGATTTAATAATGATGGACATAATTATGGGATAAGAGGGGTGCCATTCCACACAATTCCCACCAGCAGATTTGACATCCCATCCCCTCCACTGGAAGCTTCCCTAGTCTCTATCCCTCTGGGAGCATGGGACCAGGATCATTATGGGGTGTAGAAAGTGGAAGGTCTGGCTTCTGGAATTGCATCTCCACTGGACATGGGTGTTGGCAGGTCATCCATACTCACAGTCCATTTCTATATTTCCTTACTAGGTCAGGGCCATGAGAGGTGGGGTTCCAGGACACATTGATGAAGTCATCTGCCCAGGGAAGTCAGCTTGGTGTCATGGTAGTATCTGCAACTTGGTAGCTGTAAAGCATTAAGATATAAAGCAGAACACACTGTTTAATGATCAGGAACCTAAAGGCAAAAATATAGCAGATGAGATTTGGGGTCTCCATTTTGGAAAAAGCTAGTAGGTCTATTTGAGGTATATTCTAAGAGGCCCATGACTTTATATATTTTTGCCTGAGACTGAGAGCTAACATGAAGGTAGGCTAAAAGTATTTCCTGGGGAAATGGTGTCATATTTGGACATAGGTAATAGAAAGCTAGATCAGGAAAGAGAGTAGCTCCCAAATATGGGAAAAGTATATAAATACCATCAACTATAAACCCTATTGATCTGATCTTGGACCCATATTCAGCGCAGTAGCCTGTGTACTTTGAATCCCTGTAAGTCCGAGTTTGCATTCCATGATCATAACTAGGAACATTCTAGGATACACTTATTTTGAGTCCTGTCTTCATTAACCTACTGAGTATGTTGACTCAGTCTTCCTTTGGAGAGTGGGGGCAGTCCCTACTATTGTTGTTCCACATTGAGGGCAAGGTCCTGAAGGTCCCACAAGAGGTTCCAGTATGCTGTTCCTGATGGAGATGACCATTGATGGTGGATACAGGGGTCTATTAGAGATCTAGCTCCATAGTATATTTGTGAGAATCCCAGGATTCCCTGACAAGGGCTATAATTTATGGGGTAGTCTGATAGTGATTAAAAGAGCCATCGTTAAAAGTATACTAGCCTCTTGCTCTTATCCAACTTTTTTTTTTCTCTTATCCAACTTTTATAGCCCTTATTTTATCTGACTGGACAAGGCTTAGAGTGACTGAATGAAGTGAAATAGGATGTAGGCGAGGGGGATATCTAGGTCTAGTTAGAAACTATGTGATTGAGTACTTCATGTTGTCTCTTTTTTTTTTTTAGGTTTTTCTACTTGATTGCTGCACTTATTGAATCACTGAAAACTTGTGCACTTTTACTTTAAAGTGTATATTTCCCCCTAACTTATGAATACATAATAACATTTGCACTATCTCATAGGTCCTAGTCTATATTTAGGTTCTGTAGCTATGTTAGGAAGTGTGTCCCTTGAAATGGAATTAAGGAGTCCTATGAGCTAGGAAAGGTCTCATCAGTGTATTAGAGCTGAAGGGTTGACATCTCATGCCTGGCATCTCTGCACACTGTCTAAAGTGAAACATATTGAGGTGGCACTGGTTGCATTGAAATGGCTGATAGCAGCATATGAATTATCAATATTTACAGATCAAGAGAAGGATGAAGGAAAATGATCCATGGCCCAGAGACTCTGGGACTGGAAGATATATGGGTTTTTATAGAGAATGGGGAATATACTTGCTGTCTCAGGGTTTAAGGAGGTAATAATAATTACTGTTAAAAGCAAGTTATTTGGAAATTTGTCTTACTTTGAAAAACCCATGATTAGGATTTACTGTACCATATAAGGCCTCACTCTGATTTCTTTCATTTAATGCTGTTTACAAATAACTCTATCTTATATACTGATAAGATCAGTTGCTTCTGCTCTCACTGGTCTACGATTATTGGTGACTTAATAGTTTTTTAAATTCATTATTAGAAATTCATTAACAATTAAGCCCACTGTTATAATTTAATCAGGCTATAAACCTGAAACCTTAAGTGATTATATTGAAGGAGTATATACTCAGAACTGGGAAGTATGCATCAAGATTTTGAGACATGGATTCCTGTCAGGTTGCATCACAGGGGAGAGAACTCAACTGGAGCCAACCTGGGTTGCTGCTTACTCAGTGACACTGGAGAGGAACCAGGCACTCGTGGCTTAGTGGGAATGCAATGCAATAATGCCTATATTGCTCAGAAAAACTTCCTTTATATATTCTGAAACAGAAGTGGCAGGTCAGAAAAGGAAATGGCTAGGAGAGGGGGTGGAGAGAGAAAAAAATAGTGCAAAGGTAGCAAGATTCCATCTAACCGGTGGGGATTAAACCAATGTCCTGTAGGCAGAGCAGGTTTCAGGGAAAACAATGATTATGTAAATAGACCACAGCATCAAGCAATGCAGCATGGAGCAGGGGGGAGCTGGCATAATGCCCCACATCTCCCCCTTTATTTTTTATCTAATGGCCATAATATCAGGAATGTGGTGCACTTTGTGTGGCAGGAAGTCTAACAGAAGGAGGCACACCTTTGGGGTACTACTGCCCCTCCTTGCTCAACCTCTCAATAGAGAGAGAGACTAACAGGATTGACACACCCCCTCAGGTTCAAGCCCTGCCAAGTTCAACCACATCCTCACAATTTCCCATCTCCCTCTTTCTAAATGGCCATATTTAAATAGGTTAATGTCTATAAAAGACTTCATTTCTGTCAGGGGAATAGCAGTGTAGGGGTGAACAGAAACCTGTTGGGAAGAAACCTGAATGATACCATGTAGGTGTTTTCAAAAGAACTGGCACAAGAGAGGAAGGGATAAGTAAGAGTATCAAGGGACAGAGTGAGACTGAAGAGAGGCCTGGTAGGTGGATAGGGGGGCTGCATGATGGGTGTAAGGGAAAACTGCCTGATAGGTGGAGGAGTGGGGGCCTGATAGGCCGAGGGGCATTGCAAAGTCCCAAGAGAGCTGGATGCAAGCTCCATGGACTGCTACAGTCAGTCCTCGACAAGCCCAGCAGTGTAAAGGGAGTGTCCAAAGGTATATCAGTAAGTCTGATAGAAGTGTCAGTCCTCTGCCAATGACCAGGGGAAGAAATGCTGCACGTCTATCTCGATGGGTGAGGACTGCCACTGGAACTTTGCTTCTCTGTAGAAAGGAGCTGGAACTGCCAAAATGTGACAGGTGAAGCAGAAGCAGGAAAAGCAGACAGTGATGGGTAAAAGAAAGGCCATAAGAAATTTCTGTCCTTGGAGTCTGTGAATCAGGTTCTTCAGATCATGCCAGGTCAAATCATGGGTTTCAGGGGGTACACTGTAGTTATGCTATCTTGTGGGCGATGTCAGAAGACAGGGGTCCAAATGAATTTCTAGGGATTCCATATGAGCAGATGCTTCCTCGTGTGAAGACTTTACATAGTTATAGTCAATTAGTTGTGAAGAAAAAAAAACTTTTAACAAGTTAGAAGCTTAGTATAATTGATAACTTGACAATTATAATTGGTTTAAGTATCTTTATAATTTTGTTTAAAGGTCATCTTATGTGACCTCATGTAGCAGTATCTATACAGCAGGATCTTCAGACCAAATTTAGGTAAAATATATATTGATATTTAACTATTTTTTACTTTGGACTTTAAACAAACTCAGGTTACTTAGAGAGTTAAGACATGTTAGTGACAATTTTTTTTGAACATTTACAATATCAGATTGATGCCAGATTTATTGTGGATTAGTTTTCACAAGATTAGTTTACAGGGCATTTTTGGGGGCTTTTCAAAAGTGTCCTGTATAGACAAATTGTATTTTAATTTTGGAGATGATTAATTGTCACATTGAATATTTAGACTTTTACCTTAAACACTCACTTTAGCAAATTAATTTTACCTTTATAAGAATTGTGTTGAAAACTCCTTAATTTAACTCTGCCTGGTAATAATGTAGCTTCAAAGTTACACTTTTAACTGCTAAGTTAATATTTACCAAACTTGAAACACACACATAAACATGTAGTTTATAACACACAGGAGGAGAAAAACTTTTGTTATGAAGACATATCATTTTAAAGACAAAGTTAGATCTGTACTGTCCTAGCTGAACCATTTTTACTCACACAGTTTAAGACTAAGTGCTTCACATTTATACCAAGACTTTAAGAAAAAATCAAAAAAAGAAAAACAAATTTCCGGAATGTTTATGGATGTCTCCAGAAACCATGGCTACACCCAGCATTTTTATATAAAGTCAATTAAGTTTCAGAGTACTCTCATCAAAATGGGTTGTACAAAAAATTTTGGTCATTCAACACACTCACTCACAAAACACAACTGGCCAGTCACAGCATAAGATATTCAGAGAAGGGGGGGAGAGGGCTCTGTGAACCAGACTTTTCAGATTCTGTCATGTCGTATTATGGGTCCTGGGTGTGTTCTGCAGCCAGTCCTCTTGCAGTGTTTCTTGTTCCTTAGGGATAGCAGGGCCATCATGTGGGTATTGCCGGGCATGGTGGGCAGGAAGCCAGACAGGTTTTGAGCAATTCTGCAGAAAAAAATGCATGCAAAACCCCTCCGCATAGCCAATAGGGGTTCAGCCCTTTCCAAATTTTATCAAGTGGGTCTTTCCATTTGACCTTAATAGCTGGGAGGGTGGATGATGTTTGCCAATGAAGAATAATAGGAGATAGGTACGAGTTTTTGTAAATATTAAAGAGATTTAATGTAGTTAAGGCTTTTGGCAGCTGGATATTGGGGGGGGTATATTCCCCCTTTTTCTTTATTTAATTGTGCCTTAAGGGTTTGGTGGGCCCTCTCAACAATGCCTTGTCCCTGTGGATTATAGGGAATGCCTGTAGTATGAGTAATGTTCCAGAGGGAACAAAAATCTTTAAATTTTTTGTTGGTAAAAGCAGGTCCATTGTCAATTTTAAGTTGAACATGTATGCCCATTACAACAAAACAAGGGAGCATATGGCTTATAAGCTTTTTTGAGCTTTCTCCCATCTGAGCTGTAGCCCACATAAACCTAGAGAAGGTATCAATTGAGACAAACACATATTTTTGTTTGCCAAAGTTGGGTAAGTGGGTGATATCAATTTGCCAAAGAGCATTGGCTTTTAAGCCTCGGGGGTTAGCCCCAAGAGTCTGAACAGCAGATTTCTTGATTGGACCTTCACAGGAGGAGCATGTAGCAAGAATACATTTCAACTGCACCAGAGGAATATCAGGAAATCGAGCTCGAAGGCCTTTAAGGTTAACATGGGTTAGGGAATGAAAGTCAGCAGGATTAGAGACAGAGGTTAGGAGAATTCCTGTGAAGGCGAGGTGGTCAGCTGCAGCATTCCCTTCAGAGAGGGGACCAGAAAGAGGGCTGTGGGAACGAAGATGTTGAACATACAGTGGTTGGGTTCGAGAACAGAGCATAGAGGCAATTTGAATTAAGAGAGGAGAAAGTGGGTTGTCATCAAGTCTCACATAAAAATGAGCAAGCCATGGAAGTAAGTTAACAGTAT
Organism: Erinaceus europaeus; assembly: GCF_950295315.1. Lineage (NCBI taxonomy): Eukaryota > Metazoa > Chordata > Mammalia > Eulipotyphla > Erinaceidae > Erinaceus > Erinaceus europaeus. Next base: position 88,940,250 of record NC_080169.1, read on the forward strand.
ACACACTGTCAGAAAAAAGGTTGAAGGATTTCTGGTACAGCTTTTAATGCAAGGGAAACAGCATAAAGTTCATTATACTGAGGGGAATTATTAGGAAGCTCAGTAAAGAGAGATTTGGGGTTTTGCTTGTCTGGATAATATATAAGGGCAGCAGCTTCCTTTTTTCCACCATCAGTGAAGATTGTAGGAGCAGAGGGAATGGGATCTCAAGAGAAAAGTTTAGGTACTAGTAGAGGCAAAAGACATAAAGAAGCTATCAATTTATTAGAAGGAAAATGATTATTTAATTGTCCTGGAAAACCCATTAAACTTATGGCAAAATGAGAATGGTGGCATATGAGGCACTCTGTATCTGTGAGAGAAAAAGGAAGAATAATTTAATCCGGTTCCCTTCCTAAGACCTGTATTGATCTGTTTCTTCCTTAGTGAATCATAAATGCTAAGGCATCAATCTTGGTAAGAAGTCACATGTTTGATTTCATATGGATCAAATTTTCATTCAGCTAAAGAGATAGAAAGAAAATGAGAGCAAGCCAGAAGAAAGGAAGGATACTACAGCATGAGAGCTTCCTACATATCATAAGCCCTCTATGTGATACTGTGTCTTGCGCTTGGATCATGTGCATGGCAAGGTGAGTGTCATGTCCATTGAAGTACTTTTTTTAGCCAATAATACAGATATTTTAAAAATAAGTTGTTAAAAGTCATAACAAGATGATGGCAGAACTCAGCATTAAATAGTATTTAAACAATAATGTATGGAATTGAAAAAATGAAGTACCAATAATGCTTTGAGAAATATATATATATATATATATATATATATATAAATTTTGTCTTATGTGTGAACAGTAGAAATATCAAATTTTTGATATGTTTAAACCACCAAAATTTCATCTATGCAGTAGTTCTTATTTCTTGTGAACCCTCTGGGAACATGGACCCAGGGTCATTATGTGTTGTAGAAATTGGAAGGTTCAGTAATTTCTTCCTCGCTGAACATGGGTGTTGACAGGTTGATCCATACTCCTAGCCTCTATCTCTTTCACTAATGGGGTAGGGCTCTGGGGAAGCTGGGCTCCAGGACACATTGGTGGGATCCTCTGCCCTGGGAAGTCTGCTTGGCATCATGTTAGCATCTAGTACCCGGTGGCTGAAAAAAAGGTTAAGATATAAAGCAGTGGTGGGGGTGTGTGTGTCAGGCAGTAGTGTCAGCAGGTTAGGCGCACACAGCTAAAAGCGCAAAGACTGGGGTAAGGATTTTGGCGGGAGCCCTGGCTTCCCATCTGCAGGGGGATTGCTTCACAAGCAATGAAGCAGGTCTGCAGGTGTCTATCTTTCTCACCCCCTCTCTGTCTTCCCCTCCTCTTTCCATTTCTCTCTGTCCTATCCAATGAAATCTATAACAACTATAATAAGAACTACAAGAAAGATAAACATCAAGGGCAATAAAAGGAAAAAAAGTAGTCTCCAGAGCAGTGGATTTGTGGTGCAGGCACTGAGACCTAGCAATAACCCTGAAGGCAAAATAAATAAATAAATAAATAAATAAATAAATAAATAAATAAATAAATAAATAAAGCAGAACAAATTGTTGACTAACCATGAACCTAAAGGCTGGAATAGTGCGAATGAAGATTTGGGGACTCTTATTTTGGAAAAACAACTAGTAGGTCTATTTTTGGTATATTCCCAGGGGTGCATAACCCTACCAGGTTTTGCCTGAGCCTGATATCTAATACTAGGTCCTTTTCTACTGTCACCCACCAAGCCCTCAATGCTTTCTCTACTCTCAATTTTTCCTGTTTTCTCATGGTCATTTGATTTGATGAACACCCAAAGTTTAACTTATCTCAAAAATGACTTAATAGAGAAAAAATGATCTTACAATATTTCAGCATAATAATTTCAGATAACTTAAGATGAAATTAGATAATAAAGTGAGATCCTGATAAAATGACACAAAATCTCATCAAAGAAATTCCAATATCCAAATTCCCTTTATTTCTTCTGAAGACAAAATTAAAATATTGTTTGTGTATTCCAGTAGGTATGATGATTATATCTTTTTACACAGATTAATTTTTAATGATTATTTTTATATTTTATTTTATTTATGAAAAGGAAACACTGACAAAATCATGGGATAAGAGGGGTATAACTCCACACAATTCCCACCACCAGAACTCCTTATCTCATCCCCACCTCAATCCCCCTTAATAGCTTTCCTATTCTTTAACCCTCTGGGAGTATGGACCCAAGGTCATGTGGGATTCAGAAGGTGGAAGGTCTCTCTTCTGTAATTGCTTCCCCACTGAACATGGGTATTGACAGGTCAATCCATACTCCCAGCCTGTCTCTTTCCCAAGTGGGGAGGAAGGGTTTTGGAGAATCAGAGCTCTAGGACACATTGGTGGGATTGTCTGTCCAGGGAATTCTGGCTGGTATCATGCTAGCATCTGGAACGTGGGGGCTGAAAAAAAGAGTTAAAATATAAAGCCAAGCTAATTGTTGAATAATCATGAAACTAAAGGCTGCAGAAGTTCAAATGAAAAGGTGGGGTCTCTGTTTTGTAGATAGTGAGTAGGCATATTTTAGTTATATTCCAAAGGGCCTATGGCTATACTAGGTTTTTTTTGTTTTTTTTTCCTCCGTGAGCCTGAAATCTGACATGCAGGTGGATCTAAGTTATTGTCTGGGAAGATGATGCCATGGCTGAAAAAGGACCAGAAATCTGGATCAGGGAAGAGAGTAGCTCCCAAATATGGGAAAGGTGTATAAATATTGTTGATTGTAAACCCCATAAATTTGATGTGATATGGGGGCCATATTCAGTTTAGGAGCCTATGTGACCTCTGCATCCCTATAGATCTGAGATCACATTCTGTGGTCATGTTTAGGAATGTTCCAAGCTGCCCCAATATTGACACATCTTCCTCAGCCTCCCTTCAGTGGATGGAACATTCCCTACCATTGTTGATCCAAGTTGAGGGCAAGGTCCCATGGGGGCTCACAAAGGGGTCTGTTTTATTGTTCTTGATAGAGATTACCTGCAAAAATTGAGAGAGGGATTTATTTGAGGTTTAGACCCATCATGTATGTTTGGGAATCTCAGGAATCCCCAACTAAGACCCCAGCTGAAGGGGTGGCATGATAGTGACTAAAGAGTCATCATTAAAGTATGCCATTCTCTTTCCTTATTCAACATTTGCAGTCCTTGCTTTGATAAGGATAGCTTTGGAGTGAGTGAGGGAAGTATAATAGGAAATAGGTGAGGAGGGTATCTAAGTCTAAGGAGACACTATTTCATTATGAACTTTATGCTGATTCACTGCAGACTATTGTGTACTTTTGCTTTCAGGTATATATTCTGCCCTAATTTATAGATACATGTGAACATATGCCCTATTTCACGGGACCTGGTCTGTATCTAGGTTTTGGAACATTGTTAGGAAGTGAACTGCCTGGAATGGAATTCGAGAATACTATGAAAGGAAAGGTCTCACCCGAGTAATGAGGCTGAAGTGTTGACATTCCGTGACTGACATCTCTGGACACAGTCTGAAGTGAAGCATACTGAGGTGGTACACATTGCATTGATTAGGTTGGGATCAGGGGATCAATACAATTTGGTATGATTTGAGAGAAACATGCAGTAAAGTGAGCCCCAACCTAGAGATTCCAGGACTGGGGAAATATAGGCTCTATAGAGAAAGTGGGACGTTCCTGCTGTCTTAGGGTTTAAGAAAGCAATAGATAGTTATTGTTATAATCACATTATTTGGCAATTGGGTTAACTTTGAAATATCCCTTTGTTAGTATTTGCTGTATCATATACAACATCACCATAATTTATGTTCTTTGACATTATTTGTATATATCTGTGCCACTGGTTGCTTCTGTTCTCCCTGGTCTAAGTTTTTTTTTATCCGATTCCAACCCTCCCCCCCATGAAGCTAAACAGTCACCCTCACCCTCAACCCAGGGTTTTTACTTTGGTGTCCTACTCCAAATTAAGTCAAATCCTGCTTTGATTTTCCCTCTCTTTTCTTCTTTCTCAACTTCTATTTATCAGTGAGATCATCCCATACTTGCCTTTATCTTTCTGACTTAGCTCAATTAACATTATTCCTTCTTGCTCCATCCAAGATGGGTCAGAGAAGGTGAATTCATTGTTCTTAATAGTTTCATAGTATCTCATTGTGTATATATACCATAGTCTTCTAATAATTATGTAATGGCCTTGCCTGTCTTATATTACTTTAATTAATTTAAAGTCTATGGCATCAGAGATGAAAATGGCTGTCCCTGCCCTTCTTTGTGTGGTCCATTAGCCTGTATGACAGTTTTCTATCCTTTCACTTTAAGTCTGTGTTCATCTTCTTGGGTCAGCTACCTTGAGGTAGCTATTATTTTCCTTGAGGGTCTCATCTGTTGTTTCCCTAATTCTGTTAGCCCTTTCCTTCATAGTTGTCTTCATTTATGTGTTTACTAGGTTTATTATTGCTTGCATACTTTTGTTATCTATGGTTACTTCTGACTGATTAGGAGTTTCTTCTGAGCTCTTTTCCTGATTCATTGTGGTACCAGTTTTATTTGCTCTTGACTTAATCTTTTTTTTGTTGTTGTTATTGATGTGGTTCTTCTTTTTCTGTTCTGTTGTTCTTTAGTTATTGTGTTTTAAGTACAAGCATGCTAAAGCCCTTTCATAAATGCAGTCACCAACCTCATAAATTACAACAATAGCAACTGAAGTGCAGTTCAACCAATACCAGTTAGCCAAACAGCACTACCAGTCCTAAAAAATAGCAACCAAAACTAAAAAAAAAAAAAAAGAGAGAGAGAGACAGGAAAATAGGGAAAGCAAGAATAGACAATTATGCAAATCTACTGTCCACTGTAGATTCTACAGATAGCAAGAGGAGAAAGGGAAGTAGAGAAGAGGGACACACACAGAGAGTCCACTCTGACACAGTTTCTTCCACAAAATAATTCCTAATGAGTACCAGTAAATTTAGAAAGCAAAAGAAGGAAGGAGAAAAAAGAGCAGTGAAAAGAGTTTCTTTTTTTAATTAGCTAGGTGGAGAGAAAAAGGAAAGTGGAGGGACAAGAGAGAGAGAAACAAGTTCTTCTCACAATGAATAGGACACCCAGTCACCTATCAATTGAAAAAAAACAGCAACAGTTAATTTTGGTCAACCTGAAGAAAAAGGAGGGAAAAGGGACATGTGTATATAATAATAGTAATAATAATAAAATAAAATAGAGTTAAAAACCCTAATAGTCAGTCTGATGCTTGGACTGCTCTGGATTGGCTGCGGGCAGCCTGAGCAAAGACAGCCAATTATAAGAAGTATTCAAAAACAAACAAACAAACAAAAAAAAAAAAAAACCTAGACTTTCCCAGACAGGGCTGAGGCTCTGATTGCTCAGGTATTTTTTCACTCAAATAGAGATCCAGCCTAAAAGAAAAGAGAAGGAAAACAAAAAGGAAAAAGACTTGGAATGACACCCCTGGTGAGCCAGGAATCTTGGCAAAGAAAATCTCTCTGCAGGAAGCCTGCTAGGAGCAGGAGCAGGAGCAGCTGCCCAGCCCCTGGGGGATGCTTCCATGGTGGGAGGGAAGGGTGAGTTCAGAAATAATCAAGCCAAAAAGATTTTCCTTTCTTAGTCCTTTTGCCCTCTGTTTGCCAGCCTAAGCATGGGTTATAGGACTCTTTTTTTGGTGTTACCCTGACCACTCCTTGTTCACCCTTCTACAGACGGTCCAGTATCCTACCTTATCCAGAGAATCCCAGGTTGTAAGTTGCTTCTGTTTGGAGATCATGCCAGCTGTTGTTTCCAAGTTGCCATCTTGGCTCCACCCCTAAGTTTTTAATTATTTTAAGATATAATGTTTCATTATTTACATTACTTTCTTGGGTATGTTCACAGATCAGAGCAGAGTCATTGACACATGAGTACAATTTCTCATCTCCTTGTGGCAGGTGTTCTTGTGATAGCAAAAACTGTCATATCTAACCTAGTTCCTTTCCTACCATCATACATAAGGATCTAAAGCCTCCACTGCCTCATTAGCTTCCTCATCCCCACTTCTAATATTTTCTTCTCAAACAAAAAAGCATGTTTTCCTATGTTCATAGCTTCAAATAGTAGTTAATATTTGGATATATTCTAGATTTTCTCTAGATGAAACAAAATGTTATATAGAAATAGATTTTATTCAGCTATAATCATGACTTCTGATAATTTCCCGTGACAGTAAAAAAATTCCAAAATTCAGCCCATTTCTACTCAAGAAATTAATATATTATAAATATTCACTAAGTACCCAGTGCTGCTAATAAAAACAATTATAATTTTCTCTCTGTCCTCAAAAAGATAATGACATAGCAGTAAATGGATAAATCTAAGAGCACCTTTCTATCACTGTTTTATAAATATAGTTGTGCAATAATTGCAATGAATAAAGAATGTGGAACATAAATCTAGCAAAACTGGATGTGGTAGAGGGAAGCCTATATAAATTAGTGAAAGGTTTATCTTCTGGTTTTATATTGATGAATAATTAAATATGCACTAATAATGAATAGCTATTTCAAAAAGAAAATGTTAGGCATTCTTGACAATATTGCTAGCTGAAATGAACCTGAGCAGATGAGCAAACTTCAGTGAACAAGAGGTTGTATATCTTGTTTCATAGTTTTAAAGGTTGTTAAGTAATCCATGGAAGTGTTGGCATTGTTCAGTTCATCTATGTAGCAGAATTTTAAGTGCTGTTCTTGAGAAAACTAACAACTTTTCTGTGGGACAGACTGACCTTAAGGTCAATCAGAGCAGAACATACCCTACCTCCTGCAGGAAGAACTGCAACTTCTAAGAGAAACATTACTGAAGAATTTGTGAAGGAATTTTGAGAACACTAGATTCTGTACATGTAACCTCTCCCCAGTCCAACTTATTCATTCCTTACCCTTAAAAAGCCTGCTCACTCTTTCAGATGTTAAACATCTTTTTATTGAGATATGATTTTATCATCTTCACAGTTTTTTCTATCAAGCTGATTAAATAATTTTTATTTTTATTACTTAATTTAACTTACCTTTGGATAAATGCAAAGAGAAAATTTGAGGGGTGGAGTACAGAGGGAGAAAGAAGGAGAGAAGTGGGGCAGGGAGAGGAGAAAGAATGAGAACTGCAGCACTGATTCACTGCTTCTGACCTCCCCCCCGCACAGGTAGGGGTTCCAGGCTTGAACCAAATCCCCTGTGAATTGTGCCATGTACCCTCTACCAAATGGATTACCATCCAGACTTATATCCTTAAATTAACCTTTTTCGTCTTGATTAATTAGTCTCTCAAGCAGAAAGCACAGAATTTCCTTTCAGTAGCAAATATTCTTAAATTGAATTTGCTTTAAATGACACAACTGTTTCATGAAATGTTTATGTAAGTATTCACATTAAAAAGTAAGTTATAGTATTTGTTAAATATCTTGCATGCAAATGTTCACATGTCTCCATTATTTTTTTCTTTAAATGTCTCATATTATCCATTATACAATAAGAAGACAGATCTGGTTAGGTAATAAGAGTAGTGAATATACCTATCATAGGGAGATGTGAAACACCAAGTGTCAGCAACTATCCTAGAACCATTTAAACATTAAAATCATTAAAACAATAAAGTGTTAAAAATTAAAAAGTACCTAAAGCAAAGTTAACCTATATCTAGAAAAAACTTGTGTCTGTAAACTTGAAATGTCTTAGTTATCTAGAAGTTTCTAGATTATGAATGTTATACCCTCTATGAAAATAGGAGTTCCACAAAAAGTTTTCTTAATAAAAATGAAAACAATCCATATAAGTATACATCTGTATTGGGGAGTCCTGAGATTCCCAAACAGACGTGATGGGCCTACACCTCAAATAAATCCTTCTTTCCATTGTTACTGGTCTTCTCTATCAGGAACAACAAAATAGTCCCCTTTCTGAGCCCCCATAGGACCTTGCCCTCAACTTGGATCAACAATGGTAGAGAATGTTCTATCCTCCGAAGAGAGTATGGACAAGATACTCTATGCTACACCTGAGGAAGATGGCTCCTGATATTGGAGCAGCTTGGAACGTTTCTACTCATGATCACAGAATGTGAGCTCAGATCTACAGGGATGCAGAGAGTACATAGGGTCCTTTGCTGAACATGGGTTCCAGACCAAGTCAAATTGATGGGGTTTACAGTCAACAATATCTATACACTGTTCCTAAATTAGGGAGCTACTATCTTCCCTGATCCAGCTTTCTAGTCCTTTTTCAGCCATGACATCTTCTCCCTAGACAATAACTTGGATTCACCTGAATATCAGATTTCAGGCTCAGGGAAAAAAATAAAAAGGAAAAAAAAGAGCTAGTATATCACAGGCCCTTTGGAATATAACTAAAATATGCCTACGATCTATCTACAAAATGGAGGACCCCCAACTATTCTTCTGCACTATTCCAGGCTTTAGGACCATGATTGGTCGACAATTTGTTTGGCTTTGTATGTTAACTCTCTCTTCAGCCACCAGGTTCCAGATGCTAACATGATGCCAGCTAGACTTCCCTGAACAGACAATCCCACCAATGTGTCCTGGAGCTGTGCTTTCCCCACTAGGGAAAGAGAGTGGCAGGCTAGGAGTATGGGTCGACCTGTCAGCATCCATGTTTAGCGGGGAAGCAATTACAGAGGCCAGACCTTCCATCTTCTGCACCCCACTTTGACCATGGGTCCATACTCCCAGAGGTTTAAAGACTAAGAAAGCTATCAGGGGAGGGGATGGGATACAGAGTTCCGGTGGTGGGAATTGTGTGAAGTTGTATCCCTCTTATCCTATGGTTTAGTCAATGTTTCCTTTTTATAAATAAAAATTTATATATGCCTGAAAAATATTTATGCATGAAAGCAAAATATAGAATAGTTTATAGTGAGTCAATAAATGGAGCAAGCAAGTAGAAAGACCTAAAAAGACACCATTAAGTTCCCAATGAAATAGTCTCTACTTAGACCTGGATATACTCCTCACTTACTGCCTATTACACTTCTCTCAGTCACTTCAAAACTAACCTTATCAAAATAAGGACTATAAAATCTGAATAAGGGCAAGAGACTGGTGTACTTTAATGATGACTCTTTAGTCACTATGAGGTCACCTGTCAGCTGGGGCCCTAGTGAGGGAGCCCTGAGATTCCCAAACAGACATGATGGATTTAGACCTCAAATAAATCCCTCTCTCCATTATCCCTGGTCATCTCCATCAGGAACAACACAATATACCTCTTTATGGACCCCCATAAGTCTTACCCTTTAACATGGATCAACAATGGTAGAGAATGTTCCATCCTTGGAAGGAAGGCTGAACATCTTACTATATCTACCACCTGAGGAAGATGGATCCTGAAATTGGGACAGTCTGGAATGTTCCTATTCATGACCACAGAATTAGAGTTCAGACCTACAAGGATGCACAGGTTACATAGGCTCCTAAGCTGAATATGGGCCCCAGATCAAATCAGTGGGGTTTACATTCAACAACATTTATATGCCTTTCCCATATTTGGGAGTTACTCTGTCTAATCTCCCTGATACAGCTTTCTAGGCCTTTTCCAGCCATGACATCATCTCCTCAAACAATAACTTGGGTCCACCAGCATGTCAAAGGTCTGGCTCCAAAAACTATTAGTCATGGGCCCTTAAGACTATTAGCTATCTCCCAAAAGGAAACCCCAAAGCTTCATGTGCAATATTCCAGCCTTTAGGTTCATGATTAGTCAACAATTTATTTGGCTTTATATGTTTATTCTTTTTTCAGCTATCAGGTTCCAGATACTAACATGATGCCAACTGGACTTCCCTGGGCATAGGACCCCATCAGTGTGTCCTGGAGCCCCACTATTCCAGAACCCCACCTCACTAGGGAAAGAGAGAGACAGGCTGGGAGTATGGGTGGACTTGCCAATGCTCATGCTCAGCGAGGAAGCAATTACAGAAGCCAGACCTTATAACTTCTGCACCCCATAATCACCCTGGGTACATACTTCCAGAGGGATAAAGAACAGGACAGCTATCAGGTGGAGGAGAGGGGATAAGGAGTTCTGGTGGTAGGAATTGTGTGGTGTTGTACCCATTCTATTCTATAGTTTTTGTCACTTTTTTTATAAATAAAAATTTAAAAATATAAAAATAAAAGTACATATGCATTTACTCAGAAAGTGGATACAAGGAGGGAATATGTAAATGAATCTGTTGATTTATTAAATAAGAATAGGAAAGCTATCAGAGGAGGGGATGGAAAACAGAGTTCTGTTGGTGGGAATTGTGTGTAATTGTAGCCCTATTATCCTATCATTTTGTCAGTCTACATTTTACACATAAAAATTAAAAAAATAAAGATTTTTTTTAAAAAAGCACACAAATAAAGAAATAATTCACCTGGTAGTGCATATGTCTTTCCATGTGAGAGATCCAGGTTTCAGTTCTAACAGCACATGTAGTACTTGGTAAATTCTCTCTCTCTATCTCCATCTCTCTCTCTCTCTCCCTTTCTCTCTCCATACACACACACACACACACACACACACACACACACACACACACACACACACACACACACACCTATCTGAATAATATTTCAGCTTGGGAGTAACAAAATCATGCATGCACACAATCCCAGCTCTGAAAATAAAGGGCCATGTTTTGACATAGAAATTAAAAATATAAGTATATGCTTTTTAATGATGAAGACTTGAAACTTACATCAGGTAGTTAGAGGATTTTTTTCTCAGTGCACACTTTAATTTGCAGAGGGACCTGGGTTCGAGTCCCCATTCATTATATAGAACTTGCTACTTATCTGGTTAACTGTCACTTACCTCTCCACTGCAAAATAAGTATTTTTCTTAGAAACAGTAGTATAATATTGAAATAGAAGCACATAAATATTATTTATTTATTTTTAATTTAAGAAAGGATAAATTAACAAAACCATAGGGTAGGAGGGGTACAACTCCACACAATTCCCACCACCCAATCTCCATATCCCATACCCTCCCCTGATAGCTTTCCCATTCTCTATCCCTCTGGGAGCATGGACCCAGGGTCATTGTGGGTTGCAGAGGGTGGACTACTAGGGAAAGAGAGAGGCAGACTGGGAGTATGGACCGACCATCACATAAATATTTATATTTTACTTTATAATTAGTACAAAATTGCCTTACATGATGGTAGTAGTAAAACTGCAAACAATGCAACAATAACACACACACATACATTTCAATCAAATTTCAGTTTTGGAATCTAGAGTATTTGTGCAAAATCTAGAAATAACAATCTTCTTCCTTGTGAAATTGAATGCAATGGCATCTTACTTCAGCAATGTCTAAAATATACAACTGAAGCCTGTACATTCTGTTCATTTTCAGTCTTAATTTATTCTTGTCTTACAAATGTAAGTCATTCTGTCACTTCAAGGTAAAAATCTGATTGCCTCTGATTTTAAACACAAGCTTGAAAAGTTATTTTTGTTTCTAATTTTGAAGCATTTTTGGAAGAAAGCTACAATTATCTCTTAAAAATAAACCCCAGAGTATGGATCACCTACACCTACAAAATAAAAAAAAGTATGGATCACCTACACCTATGTTCAATGGAGAAGCAATTATAGAAGTCAGACCTTCTCCACCCCATAATGATCCTAGGTCCATGCTCCTGGAGGAATAAAGAATAGGAAAGCTTTCATTGGAGGGTATAGGATAAAGAGCTCTGGTGGTGGTGATTGTATTCCTCTTATACTATGAACTCATTGATATTTTTATTTTACATAAAATAGCTAATTTAAACTAGAAAAAAAAAGAGTGGTCCTACAGGTGGCAGAGTAATACGACTTTGGACTCTCAAGAATGGGGGTCCCAGTTTGATCTCCGGCAGCACATGTGCCAGAGTGATGTCAGGTTCTTTCTCTCTCCTCTTGTCTTTCTCACACTTGTGAGAATGGCAAACATCAAAAGGAGAGCAGCAAAAAATGTTGGAGAGGTTTTGGAGACAAAGGAACACTTTTGCACCACTATTGGAATGTAAATTGGTCCAACCTCTGTGAAGAGCAGTCTGCAGAACTCTCACAAGGCTAGACATAGACCTTCCGTATGACCCAATAATTCCTCTCCTAGGGATATACCCCAAGGGCTCCATAACACCCAACCAAAAACATATGTGTACACCTATGTTCATAACAACATAATTCGTAATAGCTAAAACCTGGAAGCAACCCAGGTGCCTAACAACAGATGAGTGGCAGAGAAAGGTGTGGTATATATACACAATGGAATACTATGCAGCTATTAAGAACAATGAACCAACCTTCTCTGACCCTTCTTGGATGGAGCTAGAAGGGATTATGTTAAGTGAGCTAATTCAGAAAGATAAAGACAAGTATGGGACCATCCCACTCATAAACAGAAGTTGAGAAAGAAGATCAGAAAGGGAAACTAAAAGAGGATTTGACTGAATCTGGAGTAGGGAACCAAAGTAAAAACCCTGGAATGAGGGTGAGGGTAGATGTTTGGCTTACGGGGTGGGGGGTGCGCATAGTCTTTTGGTGGTGGGAATGGTGTTTATATACACTCTTACTAATTTGTAGTCACAGAAATCACTACGTAATTAATATGAGAGGGGAAAAATGTATATATAAAACTTTTTAAAGCACAGACTGAGCCTTTTTAAATACATAGGCTGAGTCTTTGATATATTGACTCTCTTAAAAGCCTAGATCAGGGAGAGCAGAAGCAACCAGTGGCACAAATATATACAAATAATGTCAAAGAACATAAATTATGGTGATGTTGTATATGATACAGCAAATACTAACAAAGGGATATTTCAAAGTTAACCCAATTGCCAAATAATGTGATTATAACAATAACTATCTATTGCTTTCTTAAACCCTAAGACAGCAGAAACATCCCACTTTCTCTATAGAGCCTATATTTCCCCAGTCCTGGAATCTCTAGGTTGGGGCTCACTTTACTGCATGTTTCTCTCAAATCATGCCAAATTGTATTGATCCCCTGATCCCAACCTAATCAATGCAATGTGTACCACCTCAGTATGCTTCACTTCAGACTGTGTCCAGAGATGTCAGTCACGGAATGTCAACACTTCAGCCTCATTACTCGGGTGAGACCATTCCTTTCATAGTATTCTCGAATTCCATTCCAGGCAGTTCACTTCCTAACAATGTTCCAAAACCTAGATATAGACCAGGTCCCGTGAAATAGGGCATATGTTCACATGTATCTATAAATTAGGGCAGAATATATACCTGAAAGCAAAAGTACACAATAGTCTGCAGTGAATCAGCATAAAGTTCATAATGAAATAGTGTCTCCTTAGACTTAGATACCCTCCTCACCTATTTCCTATTATACTTCCCTCACTCACTCCAAAGCTAACCTTAAAGTAAAGACTGAAAATGCTGAATAAGGGCAAGAGACTGGCATACATTAACCATGATTCTTTAGTCACTATCATGCCACCACTTCAGCTGGGATCCTTGTTGGGGAGTCCTGAAATTCCCAAACAGACGTGATGGGCCTAGACCTCAAACAAATCCCTCTTTCCAGTGTTATTGGTCATCTCTATCAAGAGCAACAAAATAGTCCCCTTTTTGGGCCTCCATAGGATCTTGCCCTCAACTTGAATCAACAATTTTAGAGAATATTCCATCCTCCAAAGGGAAGATGGGCAACATATTCTATGCTACACCTGAGGAAGATGGGTTGATATTGGGGCAGCTTGGAATGTTCCTACTCATGACCATAGTATGTGAGCTCAGATCTACAGGGATGCAGAGGGTACATAGGCTCCTAAACTAAATATGGGTCCCAGACCAAATCAAATTGATGGGGTTTATAGTCAACAATACTTATATACCTTTCCCATATTTGAGAGCTACTATCTTCCCTGCTCCAGCTTTCTAGTCCTTTTTCAGCCATGACATCATCTCCCTATACAATAACTTGGATTCACCTGAATATCAGATTTCAGGCTCAGGGAAAAAAAAAAAAGAAAAAAGAAAAAGCTAGGATAGCCATAGGCCCTTTGGAATATAACTAAAATATGCCTACTAGCTATCTACAAAATGGAGGACCCCCCAACTATTCTTCTGCACTATTCCAGGCTTTAGGACCATGATTGGTCAACAATTTGTTTGACTTTGTATTTTAACTCTATCTTCAGCCACCAGGTTCCAGATGCTAACATGATGCCAACCAGACTTCTGTGGACAGATAATCCCACCAATAAGTCCTTGAGCTCTGCTTTCCTAGAGCTCCACTAGGAAAACATACCAGGGAAACATAGAGACAGCCTGGGAGTATGGATAGACCTGTCAACATCCATGTTCAGTGAGGAAGCAATTACAGAAGCCAGAACTTCCATCTTCTGCATCCCACAATGACCTTGGGTCCATACTCCCAGAGGTTTAAAGACTAGGAAAGCTATCATGGGAGGAGATAGGATATAGTTCCCATGGTGGGAATTGTGTGGAGTTGTAGCCCTCTTATCCTATGGTTTTATCAATGTTTCCTTTTAATAATAATAATAATATATATATATATATATATATATATATATATATATATATATATATATATATATATATATATGCAACTGACCTACTCCAGGCCAGAAAAAAAAAATCTTTTAAAAAAAGGAAATGACAAAAATTATCCCCAAGTAAATGGAATTTATGACTTCTGTAATTGCTTCCCCGCTGAACATGGGCTTTAGCAGGTTGATCCATACTCTCAGCCTGCATCTCTCTTTTCCTAGTGGGGCAAGGGTCTGAGGAATCAGAGATCCAGGATACATTTCTGGGATTGTCTGTCCAGTGAAGTCTTGTTGACATCATGCTAGTATCGGGAACCTGGTGGCTGAAAAAAGAGTTAACATGTGAAGCCAAACATGTTGACTAATCATGAACCTAAAGGCTGAAGTAATGTAGATGAAGAGTTGCAGGGGGTGTGTGTGGGGGGTTCTCCATCCTTTAGATAGCTAGTAGGCATATTTTAGTTATATTCCAAAGGTCCTGTAGCTTATACTTTCCTGAAATTCAATTTATCACTCTACTTTTCAGTGAGAAAAATGTGTAATATATTTGTTATATGGAAGCATTATTTAATTGTTATATAACAAGTCTATGCTAGGTGTTTTCCATGGGTAGGTGACCTAGTGGGTAAAGTGATCCCCATACATTTTAGGAAGCATGTAGTGATTGTGATTATTTTGCTTTACCTCACTTTATTTTTATCTGTCATCTATCTGTCTGTTGTCTGTCTGTGTGTCTGTGTGTCTGTGTGCCTGTCTATCTATCTATCTATCTATCTATCTATCTATCTATCATCTATCATGTATCTATCTATCATCTATCTATCATCATCTATCACCAGTGCTATCGCTAATGCTCAGTGCCAGGTCTATATATCTACTGTTTCCAGTTGTGACCATGTCCTTGCCCCATCTCTCACCCCTTCCCATTTTTTTCTTTCTCTTTAACATGATAGGACATAAAAAAATTGATAATGAAGGGGTAGATAGAGAGAAAAACTGACACATACCAGACCTGCTCAACTTTTTTTTTCCTGCAGGTGGGGAGCGGGGATCGAACCAGGATCATTGAACACAGTAGTGTGTGCACTCACCTGAGTGTGTCACTGCCTGGCCCTACTTTATCTCAGTTAAATTGAGAATCACTTCAAGAGTTAATATAGTATAATATTCCTGGAGTTATAAACATGGAGTCTCAAGCTTAGTTCCTGACATTGAATAAACCAGGTTATATATGATATAGTGGTTATCCCTTTTCCCCACATATCATTAATTAATAAGTAATTTAAAAAATTTCTCATGAGGATACTGAGGCAAAACAGGTTACTCTTTCCACACAGTTAATATGTTAAAAACCACCCAGAAATAAAGCTAAACTGTGTTTTAAAGATATGTTTTCTACTTCCATGACTCTTAGAGATTTAAAGAGATTAAAATTCTCATATATAGACAATTATTAATAATTTTCCATTGAGCTAACTTTGTGACATTTTTCTCATTAATTTATATGTATTAAATAACAATCAACTTAAAATAAGTAAAAAAGCATGTTTTGAGTTAATAATAATACTTGTAAATTTGAGCTTATGAGCCATTAAACTTCCTTCACTTGCCATTTCTTGAGGGAAAACATTTTTTTTGAAAAACATTTTAGCATAAATTTTAGCATAAATAATATTTGGATGTAAGCAAGAGTGAGTTAGTTAACTCTTACTGAATTCATAATTACTAGTGTTTCCGTCACTGACTTCACATCTTTAGTAAATAATTGATTAGACATCATGATGTTCTACATTTAAAAAAAAGCATACACATACTACAGAATACATTCTTATTTTTTTCTGTTTTTACTATTATTTTCTTTAATTTGGTTACTGCTGGGGCTTCATCACTCCAGGACAACTTTTTTTTGAAATACAAAGAAACAAAACAGTGAGACTGGGGAATAGGGACAAAAAGACTCTATATCACAGAAGTCTCCTAGGGCCTGGTGGTGGGGCACTTTGCTTAGTGTGTGTATTACAGTGCTCAAGATTCCATGTTCAAGCCTCTAGCCCCCACTTACAGGGTGTAGTAGAGTGAATGTAGTAGAGTGAATTTTCTAATAGATAAAACTAATCAAGTGTTTTGTGGGTATTCATGAAAATATATATATACAGTTATGCCATTTTTCCTTGATCTTAACATTCTCTTGTCCCTTCTTATAAATACATATATTTCATTCTCTCATTTGATCCACTAAAACTGAACATTTTTCTTCTTCCTTTTTTATTTAATAGTGGTTTATAATATTATAAGATAACAGAGTTATAATTTTACCATTAATATTCTGTTCCCACCCCCAGTGGTAACTACCATAGTTCTCCCAAAGTTATAGTTATGGGTTGACTATATATATTTTTTTTCTTTTTCAAGTTCATCTCTTTTAATTCTCTATATTCCAATTTTAGTGAAAAAAATTTATAATGGTCCTTCCTTTTTCTTTTTCCCACTCAGATAAGAGAAAAAGCACCTGATTTCCTCAGGTATTTTCGAGAATCTCTTCCCTCTCGATGATGCAAAAACAAAAGTTCCTTGTAACAAAAGTTCAGGGTCCTGGTGGAACTGGGGTTAAGATACCTCTGGTCAACTTCCCCTAACATTTACTTTTCTGGGATTATGGACCAAAATTATTTTGGGGATGTAGAAGGAAGAAATTTTGGCTTCTGTAATTGCTTCTCTACTGGCCATAGATGTTGACAGTTCATCCAAACCTCAAGCTTGTCTCTATCTTTCTATAGTAGGCCAGGGCTCTGCAGAGGCGAGATTCTGGGATATGTTGGTGAGGTCATCTGCCTTGTGAGATCAGAATGAAATTATATTAGCATTCGGAACTTGATGCCTGAAGGGTAGTAAAATATCAAGCAGGACAACATGTTTAATATACAAGGACTGAAGAACAGGAATAGAGTCAATGCTATTAGAGATACTAGGACAGAAAGAGGGTAGGATATCTATTTTGAGTATGTTCTTAGGAGCCCATAACTTTAATAATCTTTGCTTGAGCTTGATACATAACACTGAAGGTAGACTAGAAATATTGTCTGGGAGGATGACTTTAGAATGGAGTATAGAATTTGAAATCTATATTAGGAAAGAGAGTGACTCCCAGACTTTAGAAGATATGTAACTACATTTAACTCTTTGCCTTATCAATCTGACCTGGGGCCCATGTATATTCACACTTAACATAGGAACCTGTATGACCATTGGGTCCCTGTCACTCTGAGTTCACAGTCCATGGCCCATGGCCATAATTGGGAATATTCCAGGCTGTACACTTATAGAACAAGTCCTCCTTGAGTGTCAGAGAAGGATAAACCAGCCTCCCTTTTGAGAGTGCGGCAATCCTTACCCCTGCCAGTTTGTAGTGAAAGTAAGGTCCTAAAGAGACCTTCAAAAGGGCTAATAAGAATATTCCTGATGGAAGTGTTCAGTAATGGTAAAAAGAATCCATTAGAAGTCTATGCCCACAGTATCTATGTGGGAATCCAAGAATTCTCTGGCTAGGATTCCAAGTGACAAAGTGGCCTGGTATTGGCCAAAATTGCCATTATTAAGTGAGCCAGGCTCTTTACTGTTTTAGTTGTCTCTTCTTTGTGTGACAACATTAAATTTTCTCTCTATTGTTAAGGCCTTGGGTATAATTTGTTAATATTGAAGACATCAGTTGAACTCTGCTTTACACTGAGATATGTAGCCTTAGGTGCCCTTAATCCTCAGTCAACTCTGTTAGGTGGGATATTTTCCAGAGAAATTTTAAAAAGCTGGCAACTTTCATTGTTGTGCATATGGCTCAGTCAAAAAATCAAAATCTGGAAAAGGATACCATGTTCATACATAGAGTAATTTCCTCCCATGCTATTGACAGCTGATTTAATCAACCAACCTCTTTTTAGTTCCACAAGAAAAGTAGGCAACAATATATATCTCCTAAATTACAGAACAAACAAACATACAAAAAGTTAGTTTATATTAATAATTCTCCTTTGTGCCACTGAAGGTACAGCTTGGAGTCAACAAAGTTAAGGCTGGGGAGGTGAATCAACTAGTAGAGTACATAAGTTGCATATATAACAACATGTTTCAATCCCTCTCTTATATATGCCAGAGTGGTGTTCTGTTGGTTTCTCTCTCATAAAGATAAAATCCATTAAAAAAATTCAGGGAAGTCGGGAGGTAGCTCAGTGGGTTTAGTGCATGTGGTGCAAAGTGTAAGGACCTTCATAAGGATTCTGGTTCGAGCACCCGGCTCCCCACCTTCAGAGGAGTTGCTTCACAGGAGGTGAAGCAGGTCTGCAGGTGTTTATCTTTAGCTCCCCCTCTCTGTCTTCCCCTCCTCTCTCCATTTCCCTCTGTTATATCTAATAATGACAACATCAATAACAACAACAAAAACCAGTAAGGACAACAAAAGAGAAAATGAGTATTTAAAAATTCAGAAGCTTAATTAAGCACAGGTTCAGGAATAACATTAGATCCCTCTAACCTTTCTTTTCATGTCACGTCACTTAGTTTGAAGCAAAAAATAAGAGTAGTAATGGAAAAAAGAAATAATGATAAAGAACCTATTTCTTGACTATTTATTCTCTTTTTTTACTCTTCTTGTATGAAGTAGATTGGATGGCCTTTTAGCAAATCTCATATAAATATATAAAGCAACTTCTTCTTTGATAAAACACAAAAATTCCCACCTAATTTCATATATACATGAATTTCTAATTCATATTAAATATTCATTAAATATAAATGCCATAGTCATATTATTGGAACTGAAATATTTCTTTTTTTAAGTGATGTAAATTTTAAGTTAAGAGCCCTGACTTTTACTTCAGTACCTGTATCTTTATTGTTAATCCAATTAACAACAAAATAAGTCTCATTTTATCAATGCAAACAGATACATATTAAATATAATGTGTTATAATCTATGAGGTCCTTTTTATTAGTGATGACCATTAAGTCAGTAAGAATCACAGCTAACTTTAACTATAATGATATGTTCAGATAAAAATATAAGATAAAACTTTAGTTTGGTTTTTATTATTTCAAATAGATATGTAGTCACTTTGGATGAATGCAGATTCAGATCCCATCAGTAAGATAATTAACTCTCATTGGAATCAAATATAATTATTCATCTTCATTTGGTTCTCAGTTTGTTGGGTATTGTGAACTCACTTAGATAAATACCAAAAAATAGTTCATTTAACTCTTACTTCATAGGAGCGTTAATGTCTTATACTAGTTCTACACATCTTTATATGCATGATACCATAGATGTGTATTGTTAAGAGTCAGTTGCTTCACCTCATCCTGGATGGAGATTGAAGGAATCATGTTAAGTGATAAGTCAGAAAGAGAAGGATAAATATGGGATGATATCACTCAAAGACAGAAGTTGAAAAGTAATACCAGGACACCAACTTGATTTCCCTGGGCAGATGACTCACCAATGTGTCATGTAACCCCTCATCTCCAAGCCCTATCCCACTAGGGAAAGGTAGAGACAGGCTAGAGATATGGATTGACCTGTCAAAACCTATGTCAAGTGGAGAAGCAATTACAGAAGCCAGATATCTGAATTTCTAAGCCTCATAGAGATCCATACTTCCAGAGGGATAAAGAATAGGGAAGTTTCTAATGAAGGAGATTGGAGATATAACTCTGGTAGTAGGAACTGTATGAATAGTACTCCTCTTATCCCACAATATTGTAGATAATTATTAAATCACTAATAATAATAAAAAAAACCTAAGTTGAAAAACACAAAACAGAACTTGGACTGGGTTTGGTGCATTGTACCAAAGTAAACGACTCTGGGGTGGGGGAGGGTTCAGGTCCTGAAACATGACAGCAGAAGGGGACCTCTAGGGGGGTAAAATTATTATGAGAAATGCTATACATATACAAACTACTATATTTTACTGTTGAAAAAAAGAGTCAGGAAACCATTAAATACACAAGCTTAAAATTAACACAGCTGCATATTTGCCTCAATAAGGATGTAAAGATTTTTTTTATAGATAATGGATTTTTACTACTATCATGGAAAAAGCCCATTTCTTCTTCATGTGGTAGCAAGACTCAGAATGTTCACACATTCCTTTGAAAAAAAAATAATTTGCCTGTTGTGAATGTAAATTTAGGAAATTTCAAGAAGTAAGCCATATTATCTTTTATTAAAAGTAAGTATTTTGGAAATATTTGCATAGTAGTCTAAATAAAGCTTCAAGAAACACACACATACACACGCACACGCACACACACACACACACACACACACACACACCTTTAGGAAATATACCTCCTGAGATACCTATGATTCCCACACAGACATGATGGGCCTAGTCCTTTAACAGATCCCTCTCTCCACTGTCACTGGTCATCAACAACATAATGGACCCCTTTGTGGGCCCCTATAGGACCTTGTTCTCAACATGGATCAACAACAGTAGAGAATGTTCCATTCTCGAAGGGAGGGTGGACAACATACTCTACCTACTGCATGAGGAAGGTTGGTCCTGAAATTAAGCCTGGTATGTTCCTAGCCATGACCACAAACTATGAGCTCAGATCTACAGGGATGCAGAGGTTACATAGGCTCCTGTGCTGACTATGGGCCCCAGATCAAATCAATGGGGTTTACAGTTAATAATATTTATTTATTTCCCCCATATTTGGGAGGTAGTCTCTTCCCTAATACAGCTTTCTAGTTCTTTTTCCAACTATGACACCATCTTCACAGACAATAACCTGGGTCAACCTGCATTTAACCTGTCAGACTCTGGCAAATACTACTAAAGTCATGGGCACCTTGGAATATACCTAGAATAGACTACTAGTCATTCCCTAAATGGAGACTCCAAATCTTCATCTGAAATTTTCTTGCTTTTAGATTCATTATTAGTCAAAAGTATGCTCTGCTTTATATCTTAACTCTTTTTCAGCAACCAGGTTTCAGATGCTACCATGATGCCAACTGGATTTCCCTGGGCAGAAGACTCCACCATGTGTCTTGGAGCCCCATCTCCCCAGATCCCTGTCCCACCAGGGAAAGAGAGAGACAGGCTGGAAGTATGGATCTACCTGCCAATGTCCATGTTCAGCAGGGAAGCAATTACAGAAGCCAGACCTTCCACCTTCTGGACCCCATAATGATCCTAGTTCCATACTCCCAGAGGGATAAAGAATAGAAAAGCTGTCAAGGAGGGGACTTGATATGTAGTTCTGGTGGTAGACATTGTGTGGAATTTTACTCCTCCTATCCTATAGTCTTGTCAGTATTTCCATTTTATAAATAATTTTTTAAAAAAGTTACCAAAATACTGAAATGACAGTTCAAAGAACTGTGTGCCCAACTAAAGTCTACAAGACAGTAATTAAAAAATCAGACTTCCTACTATTTAATTCTGTTTTGAGAGAATTTTATTAAATAGTAGGAAAATTCTCTCAAAACAAAATTCAAAATGCCATGAAATACACTTATTAAAATTTAATATGAAACTCCAGACAAGCTATTCTTTTTTATTCAAAGTGTCATATTGTCATCGTAAGAAGTGAATTTGAGACATGGTTTAAACATTTTTAAAAATCCTCAGCTTTCAAAAGTCTTAGGAGAAAGAGGCCCTGTGGGTGACCTCATTATTCAGTTTTAAATTTAGAAGGAGAAGAACTGACAGGGTAAAAAGGACTCTGGACAGAAGTAGCAGCAATGGAAGGCAGAACCTTTTGGAAAGAATAGACTTTGTCACTACAGTGGAAAATGCAAAATGAAAGGACCACAGCTCAAATTTGAAATATTCCAGGATTTATATATATTTTCTCCTGAAGAAACGGTGCCCGCAATCTTTCTTCTCTTTTCTTTAGAAAATATGGTTTTGAAAAGATATATTCTGATGAGATTTCTAGATTGTAGGCTTTTTTTTTTAATTGGGAGTTTCAATGATTTATACTACCTTTGTTAGCAGAACTTTATAGTAATTAAAAAATAAAAGACTTCAGTAGTAAGGCCTGTACTGGGTTTAAACAACTGAGTTTACTACATCAAGATACAGTGGTATTTAGGTGTTATTTAGGTATGGTAAGGTAGTCAAAGTGACAAATATAAGACTAAGCTGGGCCCACAAGTCCATAAATTAGTTACCAGAGTTTAGCTACATGTGTACAGGTCCCAGAAGAAGGAGAGCATGGTATGGATTGAAACCCAAGATGTAATTATGTAATATGAAAATAAAGAAAAATGAAAGAAGAAGAAGGAGGAGGAGGAGGAGGAGGAGAAGAGAAAGTACAAAGCATGCCAGAAAAGAGAGAACCTGACTTCCACCAGGTTCAAACATAAGTTCCTCAGACTGATGTCAGCCATATGCCAGTTAGGTTCCTCAGATATATGCTAATTATGTTAATCAGTCTCAGCCATATGCTAATTATGTCCAAAATCTATGCTTTGTTACAACAGAACTTAAAAGAACAGAAAGGGGAAGCTCAAAGTAAAACTTGGAGAGTACATTTTAATTAAGTTTAGAGTTGTCTTTTGGTCTTTCCTAAAATACTTCATTATTTGCTGTGCTACTTTAATATCATTCCTATTTTACTTATCTGTTTTTATCATCTTCTTCATTAGCAAGTGGGTTATGTACAAAGGTATAATCTTCAAACAATGATGATGCTGAAATAACTTCACAGATACTATTCAATATCATTTACGAACCTTGAAGAATACTAATGTTGATTCATATATTGAGTAATTTAACATACCTGGACTCTTTTCAAATATTTTCTGTAGCTTTAAATTCTTTTTTATAGAAAAAGAAAAGTTTCTAATTTTCAACTACAAATATATTAGGTAATTCCATGGGACGTTCTGGGATAGCAATTTAATAACTTAATTACTTTATGTTCTATAGTGAGTATATATTTTGATTTTATAGAGTAATAAATTGGTATCTTATTTTATTTTATCTCATTTTTGATGGACTCATAGCAGATAATGCCAATAAAAATATTATGTCACCTTATCATCTTAGATAGAGCTTAAAGGCATCATATTAAGTGAGATAAGCAAAAAAAAAAAAAAAAGAAGAAGAAGGATGAATATGGGATGATCTCACTAATGGGAAGAACTTAAAAAACAAGAATAGAACGGGGAAACATAAAGTAAAACTTAGATTGGTTTGGTGTATTGCACCAAGGCATGGTGTTTTGTGGAAGAATGGCACAAATGAAGATTGGTGGAGGGGGGCTTTTAGGTCTATGTACACATGATGATGGATATAACTTGATGGTGAGGGTATTTAGCAGACAAATATTACACAGTGAGTGAGATGAGACATTTTAACCATACGCCAACATCTGGCCTATAAACCATTAAGTTCCCAATAAAAAGTAAAGAGAAAAAAAAGTTAAATAGTCTTTAAATTATGAGACTATTTTCATTATATATTGCATATGGGTTTAATTCTAATGCCTATGGAAGTCAAGACATGTTTTATTTACTGGAAGTTTTCATGAGTTGAAAAATAAATATATTTCTTCCCAGACAACTTACACAGTGCTATTTCTTTGCTTTTCTCAGAGGTTAAGAATTTTAAAGGGTTACATCCTGGCACACTGTTGAACACACATTACAAGGATCTGGATTCAAGGTGACAGTTTATAACTGCTGGGGGTAAGCTTCACAAGTGGTGAAACAGTGCTGCAGGTGTCTCTCCCTTCTTCCTCTGTCTTCCCTTACTCTCTCAATTTCTCTGTATCCAAAAAATGAATAGATAAAATTTTAAAGAATTTTTAAAAATATTTATTTCCCTTTTGTTGCCTTTGTTTTTTTATTGTTGTAGTAGTTATTATTGTTGTTGTCATTGATTTCATCGTTGTTAGATAGTACAGAGAGAAATGGAGAGAGCAGGGGAGGACAGAGAGGGGGAGAGAAAGAGAGACACCTGCAGACCTGCTTTACCGCCTGTGAAGCTACTGCCCGACTCCCAAAGTTTAAAGAATTTTTAAAATAGGTTTATAGTAGAGCAAAAGCAAAAGAACCTATTATCATGGGATGTGAAAAGGAAACATAATAATTGATGAAAGACTTTTCCCACACTAAAAGAACAGTAACAGGAAAAATAGCCCGGGGCTTGAACAGAGATCCTTACGCCAGTCCTTGCGCTTTGTGCCACCTGCGCTTAATCTCTGCACTACTGCCCGACTCCCATAAATGTTATTTTTACGCTTTTGTCGGGGGAAGATTGAAACACCTTCTTGGCCATTAACGACTTAACCAATGATGTAACGTTTTCAATAAGACACCACTGGACTTTGTATAGTCAGTTTCCTCCAGTGGACTCTTTATTTAAATTCCTATACAATCTTTATAAAGAAATCTCTTCTTTATGTTAGAGAATATGTGCCCAATTTCACCATGAGACACAAAGTTCAAGTTTTAACTACTGTTGTTGTTTAACATACATTCATTGGTGAAAAGTATTTATTTGCTTGAGGTCAGATAATGTTCTATATCATGAGTCTTAAAATCTTGAAAAAATGCTAAGGATTGTTTTTTTCTTTATGGAAAAAATTGCAAGTGGCTTACGGGTTATAATTGCTTACTATAATGAATACTTATTTCAATTCTGATGATAAATTTTAACTTAATATAAATTTAAGATGAGTTTCTTTGTAACAAATAATGAATATTAAGCAATGCTTCTAATGATCTTGAAAATGGGAAAGTTCATTGACCCTTTGTCAGATATAATTACATATGGATTTGGTTGGATAACAATTTGAATTAGTTTCATATGGGTACTGTAACAAATTATGTACTTTGGCAATTTAAAACAAGTTTTTTCACTCAGCTCTCCAGGCCAATCTAAAATAAGCACCGGGAGTCAGCGGTAGCACAGTGGGTTAAGCGCAGGTGGCAAAGCACCAAGACCCGAGTAAGGATCCCGGTTCTTGGAGCCCCAGCTCCCCACCTGCAGGGAAGTCGCTTCACAGGTGGTGAAGCAGGTCTGCAGGTGTCTATCTTTCTGTCCCCCTCTCTGTCTTCCCCTCCTCTCTCTATTTCTCTCTGTCCTATCCAACAACAACCACATCAATAATAACTACAACAATAAAAGAACAAGGACAACAGAGGGAATAAATAAATAT
Source organism: Erinaceus europaeus (assembly GCF_950295315.1). Taxonomy (NCBI): domain Eukaryota; kingdom Metazoa; phylum Chordata; class Mammalia; order Eulipotyphla; family Erinaceidae; genus Erinaceus; species Erinaceus europaeus. Next base: position 88,966,071 of record NC_080169.1, read on the forward strand.
AAAAAAATTAAAATAAGCACCATAGATCTATAATGAAGATATGTATATAAGTGGCTTATTTTGAGATATCTAAGGGTAAAGAACATTCTATATATTTTCCCTTTGAGATGGATACCCTCAATTCTTGGTATTTACTCAGCTCTTCAAGGCCAACACACTCAAAATTCTCAATTATATTTCTACATTGCTGTTTCCTCTCTGTGCTATCCCTTAGTAGTATACATGTGTGATAGAAAACTGGAGTCCACCTGATAATACAAGATTCCTGTTCCACAAGAATTAGACTTGTTCATACATACAAAGACTTCAAAATATAGGATGATAACTTACATGTTCCAGATATCAATGTGATAATCTTTCACCATGCCATAGAGATCATGATATAGAGTATATATTGTAGGTAGTAATTCAATTTACTTTTTATTAATTTTTATTATTTTTTAGGATAGAGACAGTGAGAAAATGAGCAGGAAAGGGGATATTGGGAGGTAGAGAGACAGAGAGGCATCTGTAACACTGCTTCATTGTTTCCAAAGCTTTCCCCCTGAAGGTGGGGATTGTGGGCTTGAGTGCATGGACACTGTAATACGTGTACTCAACCAGGTGTGCCACCACCTGGCGCCACAATACAATTTCTGAAATACAACTTATTGTCATAAAATAAAACTCTAACATAATGAAAATTGTGACCAAAATGAGTTACTGTTTATCTTTCATTTGTAGTTCCTGGCTCACAGGACCTAAAGCCATTGGAATTTCATACACACTAAGAAAAAGAACATCTTTTACCACAGTATTTAGTCTTGTCTTTGCAGAGACAGGATGTTGAAGTAAGTGCCTTGTTATAAATGTTTTCTCACCAAAACTGAATTTGAATTAATGAGTTTTTTTTTTTTTAATTACCTAGGAATAGGGGAGGTTGCTATGGGAACTTGCCATGAATAAAGGATTGAATCTTCATATTCTACTCCTTCAGAAAGGAGTGAAGAATTAGAGCTTGGGTTAATCAATCATTTAAGTAATTAATGAATGGGGTAAGTGATACACATGTATAGCAAGAAAATAGCATGCAATTTTCCCATATATTGCCCTATGCATCTCTTCCATTTAATGACATGCATTAAATTGCCATGACATATATATTTGCATTGAAAAGGTAATTCTAGGTTCTAGGCAGGGGCATTCTTGAGAGAGCACACATGTTTCAGTGTTCAAGGACATAGGTCTAAGCTTCCAGTCCCTACACACAGGGAGAAAGATTGATGAGTATTGAAGCAATGTTCCAAATGCATTTTTTTCCTATCCCCCTTCCCTCTTTATTTCTGTCACTAACCAATAATAGTTAAGTAATATATTTAAATTGGTAATTCCAAAAGTAAAATATTATATTTCTTTTGAGTTATTCGAGATATTTATCCAATTAAACAAGCCTGAGAAGGGGGCTGTGGAAGATTACATTTAAATTAAGTTATGCAGGAGTGCAGGTTAACCACTGTACACCTGAACTGGGCATCTGAAATGATTGGCAGTCTCCTAAGTCAGGAGCTCTGATGTGATTCCTTGTGATGTAATGTCAGAGCTGAGTTGAAATTAAGGCTTTTCTGTTGTTGTGCTTACTCAGCTAGTGTTGAGAATTGCTTCTAGGTGGAAACTACCAACACAAGAAAGTTGTTAAGAGACAGTATAGCAAATATATTGTTCTTTAGTCCTCTTTGATCATCTTGCATCTGCTGAGGTCTTTTGCAGAGTGTTTCTATTTAAATAAGAAAAATAATTACACTGTGAATATATGTTATTAATATTTCTCAATTATTTTTGTTGTATCTCCATATAGTAATAAAAGACAATATAAATATTTCCACATCTAATGTATAGAACTTGGTAAAATGTTTTTTTTAAAGATCTTGAAAATCAGTGCATTTTTGTCATTCTACATTTTACATTCAGCTCTTTAGTCTCCAGTCATAAAAATATATTTAGAATACATATTTCTCAAATATACTTTCTTATTTCACTTGAATTTTAAATCCTCATGATGATTCAACTGAATTCTTTTTAGCTGATATATTTGAAATTGTGAAGTTATATTTTAAAAATTTTAGTTGTTTTTTGAAATTGGTGTAAAGGACAAAAAAAAAACACATGAAAATAGCTTTGACTGTTGGCTTCATAGTATTCAGTAGCTATTTTCATTTTACACTCCTTTTGGTTAAATCCTGAATATATCAATATATGGGGGAAAATATGATGTTTTATTTTCCTTGTTAAACCAAGTTAATGTTTATTTGTGGTTAACACTTTACAAGTTGGTTTCTGGGCTAACGTAGCCCAGGAGCTCTATCCTTTATGGGTGTTTGAACTTTGAAATAAACAGAATTGCCCTTAGCAATGTGAATACTGTGTAATTGGCTTAGACCCCTCTGGTCAACTTTACTGATAGAGTGAGCCAGAATGAGGAACTACAAAGCTGAATCTTCCCCCAGAGTCCTGGGGCTTAGATCTAGGTTATATACATGGGAAAGTAGGAGAATGAGGTATCTCAATAGCCCTCGATTTTTTATCTTTTTTTTTATGATTTGTCTAAACCTAAAATCTCCATTAGTCACAAAAGACACACATTAATTTATTATAGTCTCTTCTAGGAAATATAAAATGTAAAATGATATATTTTCCTACACAGAGTTATCCATTGGTTAATAAATACTTGAAGCAGATTTCACACAGAAATTAAACTGTAATCTTTCTCACTCCAAAAGTAAGCTCCTTTATGATTTATGGTTCAACCACTACCATTGGGTTATGATACTGACCTATAAAACTATGAAGAGTATAAAAAAGTCCCTGAATATTCATTACCCATTCTTATTTACTTTTGTCACTTGTATATACAAGAAAAAAACATTTCTCAGCCATCCTTTTTAAATTTCTTTTTAATAAAGGGGGCTGACACTTTACGGTGAATTCATTGAATTGTGTATACAATTTCATTATATACCAGGTCCCCAAGGATTTCTGCCTCTCCTCCTTCCCCCTCCCTCACCAGAGGCATTTGCTTTGGTGCAATACACCATGTCCAGTCCATGCTTCACTTTGTGTTCTCCCTTCTTGACTCAACTTTATTAAGAACCACTAATAAGAAAGATCATTTGGTGTCCATCATCTATTTTTGGCTTATCTCACTCAATATGATGTTGTCATGTTTCATCAAAGAGGATGAAAATGAGACAACTTCATTGTTTTTTTAACAGCTGAGAAGTATTTCATCAAGTATATATACCACAATTTTTTTAGATATTCATCTATGTTGGACAGGTTCTGTAGATCAAACATTGTGCTTCTATGAACAAAGATATGCATAAATATCTTATTTTTTCTGTTTATTTTTTTCTTTTTAATGTTTTTAAATTTTATTAGTGATTTAATATAAATTTACAAAATTATAAGATAACAGGGGTATAATTCCAGATCTTTCCCACCATCAGACTTCTGTGTCTGCCCACACCCCCATTGGAATCTGCAGTAGTTCTCCCAAGGTCATAGATGTGGGTTGACTATTATTTCCATATATATCTTCCCCTTTTCTATAGTCTTGCCTTCTCTTCCTTTCAAAGTCGCACCCACATGTACTTGTGAGTGCTTCCCTCCCCCACCCCCAGCTCCTCTCTCCATGTCCTAATGGAATTGGTTTTCAGAGCCATCTGGTCATCTTCCCCTAAAATTTACCCTCTGGGAGTATGGATCAAAATTCTTTATGGGGTGCAGAAGGGGGAAAATCTGGCTTCTATAATTGTTGTGCATGGGCATTGGCAGGTTGAGCCATACCCCCAGTCTGTTTCTATCTTTCCATATTAGGGTAGGTCCCTGGAGTTGTAGGGTTCTAGGACACACTGGTGAGGTAATCTTCCCAGGGAGTTCAGGATGAAATCATAACATTCACAAATGTTTAATGAGGGAGAACTATAAAGTAGGAATAGTGCAGATGGAAAAGTTTAGGGTTAAGAGAGTCTATTTTAAATATGTTCTTGGGGACCCATGGCTATGGTAGATTTTGCTGGATCTTTATAGCTAACCTGCAGGTGAACTAAAAATATTGTCTGAGAATATGGTGTCAGAGTTGAGAATAGGAGTAAATTTCATAGGCATTTTCAGTGATACAAACCCAATAGCAAGGAAGACAAAACCAAAAATAAACCAATGGGACTACATCAAATTTAAAAGCTTCTGTACAGCAAAAGAAACCATTACCACTTAAAGAATGAGAAAAGATCTTTACATTCCATAAATCAGACAGAAGAAAAATAACTCACATATACAAAGAGCTCACCAAACTCAGCAAGAAAAAAAAAAGAGAGAGGTTTCATCCAGAATGGAGGGAACATGTGAACAGAATATTCACCAAAGAAAACACCTGCAGACAAGCTTTACCACTTGTAAAGCCATCAGGTGGGGAGTTGGAGACTCAAACTGGGATCCTTGCAGACATCCTTGCACTTCATACTGTACTATGTGTGCTTAACCCAGTGTGCCACAGCCTGGCCCCCACTATAGCCTGATTACATGTCACCATATTTATCCTGTTTCAAAACTTAGTACCTTTTCTCAAAGTAAATAAATAGTTCTTATAATGATCTAAGACTATCTACATGATCTTCCTATCCAGACACTGACATTCTCTCATTCTGCACTCTTTTTAAATGCATTATTTAAAACATACCTACTTCCACTGAATTTCTCTAACATAAAGGGCAAGTGTCAGACTTGTTTTAATTTTTTTCTCTGCCTGAAATATTCTTGCTGGAAATAAATGCTAAACTATCTATCATAGAACTTTCAATTTTCCTTTATTGTTTGACAATTTTCATGGAGGTTAACTCTGGCATTCTATAATTTGACTCTTATGCCTATTTTATACTTGGGAAATTTTAATTTTTAGGCTATGCTACTAATTTAATCCTTTCTACAGATACACAATGCTCTATTACAGACAGTACACTAATTTATTTAGCCCTTCATTAGTTGATAGTCATTTGGGTTACTTCTGCTATGGGATACTGTGAAATTTTAATGCTATTCAGAAATTTGGTAATCTTGTACTTGAGTTATGCTAATTTCATTTCTTTGGAATGTATATGTTAGAATAAAATAGACAGGTAGTAGGTAATTTTGTTCTAACTTATGGGAAAAATGTTTTTTAATGTATTTTTTTTTCTTTTTTGTTTTGTTTTGTGAAACATACACTCAACACATGCCTGATTTCATGACACTTGGGTTGTTTTTTCATTCAGAATCACTAAAAGAAATAATAATAAAAATAGAAGCAGAAAAGTAAAATTGTCTTAAGGAAGCAAGTACATCTTTATAAGGATATTTACTTAAGGAGAAAAGCTAGGAGATGTGGCATTAGGCTATAACTGATCAAATAGTCTGCTTTCAGTTGAGAACAGGTGACTATTGTCCAGACCTAATAAACAGATCCAACCACTTGCAAAGAAGCACAAAAAGAAAATTCATAAGAGATATTAAATTTGACCCTTTTCTTCTAGTCTACCATGCTATACTCTAATAACCAGAATTTATAAGGTGTAAAAACTTGATAAGCTGTATGTTTCTTAAAATGCATTAGTTATTAAACTATGCCATTTTACTTGGGTTATTTTATCTTGTCTTATGGATTCAAGGACTCCTGTAGATGTGATTTCATAACTCTAAGGACAACACTTTCATTCTGATGGCAAAAGAAAGAGAGAGACAGACAACTTAGAAACAGACAGAGAGTGTCACCATAGCTTTGTGGGGGTAAGACCTAGGTACTAAGTATAGCAAAGTAAGTGATTTACCCATTGAGCAGTCTCTACAGTATGCTAATTTTGAGATGACACATCTTTGAATCAAACCTTTCCATATATATATATATATATATATATATATATATATATATATATATATTTTATATTTGTGGTTAATAATGGTACTTTGCATTATACCTGGGAATCCAAATATCTTGACTGTTTACCTTTTCTCATCCACATAAAGAAACATATTCTTTATATTGTATCATTGCACTTAATAAAAAGATGTATGAAAAAAATATAATATATCAAACATTTTAACCCTCTCCGAAGCATGATTTGAAATGTTAGTAAGAAATTGTAAGTTCAATGACATGTGAATTATGAACAGATGGTCATTTTAAATGAAAATGGAGAGATAATTCTATTACTCAAATACTTTTTCCTGTTTACTTCTGCTGTGGCCATACCATGGAAGTCTTGTGACCGCTTTTAGAAAAACTATAAAAGATTCATATATAGTTGTTTAACTCTGAGGCACATATGCTCAGAAGCTAAACGTAATAATTAAAAAGGATAGAATAAAAGTTATGTGACAAGTAAAATTAATAACCATGACATTTATTTTAATTTATTTGAATTCATTTCCTCAGGTATAAAACAGTAGTGAGAGAGCATTTGAAAAATTTTGTTAGTGATTTTAATAGTGGTTTACAGTATTAGAAGATTATAGAGTATGTTTCCACACCACACGTTTCAGCTAAGTCTCTGTTCCCACTCTCCTGACAATAAACACAATATTTCTCAAAAAGTCATTTAGAAGCTGTTTATTTTTTTGTAAATGCCAATATTCCAGTTCATTAGATTCTACATATGAGCTTTACTCAGTGTATACAGATTTATAAGGTAAACCTCTATATGTTCTTTAGTCCAAATATAGCTATGGAAAAAAGATGGTGTTAACTGGGAAGAAAGATAATATCTTAGACATATGTTTTCTTGATGAAAATATCTGAAATATTGATTAGTGGTTGGTCTTTTAAAAATTAGACATCCAGTTTAAAATTTGAATAATTCTTATGTCAAAAATATTAGGATATATAGTTTTTCTTACTTATATCATAAAACAAAATAAAATAAATGTTCCCTTTTCATTAGTAGTAAAGACATTTCAATATATGACAACTCATTACATAATTTAATTTCAAACTTTTAGAAAATAGCAATATGTATCTATATTAGTATATATATTGACATATATACTAATATGTACATATATATCATAAAGAAAACATATTTAGGGATTATATATTGTTTTCTTTTAGGTAGGATTTTTCTGACCCGTATAACTCTACAGAAAGAGAGGAAGGGGAAGGAAACATTCTAGAGGAAATTATAGAAGAAAACTTCCCAGACCTGAATAACAGAAAGGACATTAAGATTCAAGAGGCCCAGAAAGTTCCAAACAGAATCAACCCAGACCTGAAGACACCAAGACACATCATAGTCACTATGAGAAGAAGTAAGGATAAAGAAAGAATCCTAAAGGCTGCAAGAGAGAAACAAAAAGTCACATACAGGGGAAAACCCGGTAGACTATCAACAGACTTCTCCACTCAAACTCTAAAAGTCAGAAGAGAATGGCAAGATATCTGTCGAGCCCTGAATGAAACAGGGTTTCAACCAAGGATAATATATCCTGCTAGACTTTCATTCAAACTAGATGGAGGTATCAAAACCTTCTTAGACAAACAACAGTTACAGGAGGCAACCATCACCAAACCGGCCCTGAAAGAGGTTCTAAAAGACCTCTTATAAACAAGAACATCACTATAATACTTGCAATATATCAGAGCAAATAAAAATTTGTTGAACAATGGCACTACAATACATTAAATCCATATTATCAATAAATGTCAATGGCTTAAACTCACCAATCAAAAGGCACAGAGTGGGGGGATGGATCAGAAAACATAACCCAGCCATATGCTGCTTGCAAGAATCCCATCTGACACAACAAGATAAACACAGACTTAAAGTGAAAGGGTGGAAAACTATCATACAGGCTAACGGATCACAAAAAGAGGCAGGAACAGCCATTCTCATCTCAGACACAGTAGATTTAAAATTAAATAAAGTAATAAAAGATAGGCAATGCCATTACATAATGATTAGAGGATCAATCAACCAAGAAGAATTAACAATTATTAACATCTATACATCCAATGAGGGACCATCTAAATACATCAAGCACCTACTGAAAGAACTTCAAAAATACATCAATATTAATACAATAATAGTGGAAGATTTTAACACACCAGTCTCACACTTAGACAGATCAAAAAAACAGAGAATCAACAAAGCTATAAGAGAATTAAATGAAGAGATTGATAGACCAGACCTCTTGGACATTTTCAGAGTCCTTCACCCCAAAAAGCTGGAATACACATTCTTTTCAAATCCACATAACACATACTCAAGGATAGACCACATGTTAGGCCACAAAGACAGCATCAATAAATTCAAAAACATTGAAATCATCCCAAGTATCTTCTCAGACCACAGTGGAATAAAACTAACATTTAACAACAAACAGAAAATTATTAAAAGTCACAGAATTTGGAAACTAAACAACATACTCCTTAAGAACCACTGGTTCAGAGAGTCACTCAAGCAGGAAATTCAAATGTTCCTGGAAACAAATGAAAATGAAGACACAACCTATCAAAATATTTGGGACACAGCTAAAGCAGTATTGAGAGGGAAACTTATAGCCATACAATCACATATGAAACAACAAGAAAAAGCTCAAATGAATGACCTTACTGCACACCTCAAGGACTTAGAGGAAGAGGAACAAAGGAACCCTAAAGCAACCAGAAGGACAGAAATCACTAAAATTAGAGCAGAAATAAACAACATCGAAAATAAGAGAACCATACAAAAGATCAATGAAGCCAAATGTTAGTTCTTTGAAAGATTAAACAAAATTGACAAAGCCCTAGCCAGACTCACCAAAAAAAAAAGAGAGAGAGAGAGAAGAATCAAATTAATAGAATTGTAAACGATGGAGGAGATATCACAACTGACACCACAGAAATCCAGAAAATCATGCAAAATTTCTATGAAGAACTATACACTACCAAGCTAGAGAATCTGGAAGAAATGGAAGAATTCCTAGAAACAAATGGCCTTCCAAAACTGAGCCAAGAAGAACTACAAAACATAAATGCACCAATCACTGACAGAAAAATTGAAACTATTATTAAGAATCTCCCCAACAACAAAAGTCCTGGACCATATGGCTTCACAAACGAATTCTACAAAACTTTTAGAAAACAGTTAGTACCCATACTTCTTAAGCTTTTCCATAAGATTGAAGAAACAGGAATACTCCCTTCCAACTTCTATGAAGCCAACATCACCCTGATACCAAAAGCAGATAGGGACACAACTAAAAAGGAAAACTACAGAACAATATCTCTGATGAACATAGATGCCAAAATATTAAACAAGATCTTGGCCAACCAGATACAGCAGTATATCAAAAAGGTTGTTCATCACAATCAAGTGGGATTCATCCCAGGAATGCAAGGCTGGTTCAACATCCATAAGTCAATCAATGTCATTCACCACATCAATAAAAGCAAAGCCAAAAACCACATGATTATCTCAATAGATGCAGAGAAAGCTTTTGACAAAATCCAATACCTATTCATGCTCAAAACTCTACAAAAAATGGGAATAGATGTGAAATTCCTCACAGTAGTGGAATCCATATATAGCAAATCTACAGCCCACATCATACTCAATGGACAGAAGCTGAAAGCATTCCCCCTCAGATCAGGGACTAGACAGGGCTATATATATGTATATGGCCCTGTCTAGTCATATATATATATATATTAAACTTTACATTAAAATGAAAGTAGTACGATATGAAGTAGGAATTTCAGGGGCCAGGTGATTGATGGTACACCTAGTTGAGCACACATGTTACAATACACAAAGACCAAGGTTCAAGCCCACAGTCCCCACCTGAAGGGGGAAAGCTTTGTGAGTGGTAAAGCAGGGCTGCAAGTGTCTCTCTGTCTCTCTCATGCACTATCTCCTCCTTCCTCTCAATTTCTGGCTGCCTCTATCCATTAAATTAATAAATATAATAAAAAATGAAGTAGTGAAATTTCAGATGAGATAATCCTGATTTAACAAAAAACAAGTAAACTGGATGTTAATGTAAAGTATCATAACATGAAACAGTTCAAGAAGAAGATACATGTTTCTATTCAACTTTTTAACCACTACAAATTTCCATTTATTTATGCTCAATACATATTCAAGATGGTCAAATACTCTGATTAGTGTCACACAAGTAAAGTCATGCAGAACTGGAGAAAACATGGATTGTACTTGTGTCGCTGTTCCAGGTATATGCAGAGTCCATCTGTTCTACCAGATGTCTGGTGGTTGATTGGACAGCAAATATGTGGAAGGCTAAAGGTAACTCCTTCCAAAAGGATACCAGGAAAGAGGCCAGTATAATTGAGCCAGGACTATTTCTAACTTCTGTCAATAGCCTTATGATCATAAGTTCTCTAGTTTGACCAAAAAGCTCCTGAAAATGTGTGAGGAAATTATTGGACTGTCATTTACAATTAAATTTAAACATTTAACTAAAATTTTTTGATAAAAGTTATTTGACATGGTGTCCTTTAAGCATACACTGCATTTGCTTTGTCTTTCTTTAAATATATTATGACCTTCATTTGTTCTGCAAATACTCTGTATGCATATACAGTATTTATAAATTACTTATAAATTTCAAGTACATAATGTGAAAAAATATCCATTTTCTTAGGCTTAAACATAACACACTTAGCTATGGTTATATACCTGTGTGTGTGTGTGTGTGTGTGTGTGTGTGTGTGTGTGTGTTTATTTGGACAATCAACATATAATGAGTATGTCCCTATTTTAGTTTTACTGGTAGCAACAGGATTCTGGAAAGATAATGAAAACAAATACATTAAATTTGTCTTTATTTCTTTCCAGATTATTATCAAGCAATGTCATCATTGCAAGGTAATTTCCGACAAATATCTCTTCTAATCTTAAAATGTCTTATATGATTGCATTTTCCTTCCTTTAACTTTACCTTTCTTTTCATTTTTATTTTCTATCTTTTCTTTCTTCTATACCTCCACAACTTGTTTTTTATTCTTAGTATATACATACACACATAGGTATAAGCTCACAGAGGCTTTATATTTCCAGTAGGTTAAGGGCATGAAATATTTGTTGTTACTTAGTTGTAAAAGTGTTGAAACTTTAACTTCAAAAGGTGCTTTATGCTTTGGTGCACAAGGGTTCACAGTGGGGTGCTGGGATCAGGTTTAAATAATACAAGGCTTTATTAGAGTAAAATGGGTAAAAGGCAAAATAAGCAATTATTATCAGGGATTAAGAGTATGCTAGTTCCATAAAGTCTGAGTATAGTTATCAAAATTTTAGTCCCATGAGATAAACAATTATCAGCTGAGGTATAGGTTGTTCATGGCTGTAGACGTGTCTAAAAGTTTACTGGCTAGCTGAGTCACATGTGTTCAGTTCCCAGGAGAAGTAGCCATGGCAGATACCTGAAGCACCTCTGTCAAGATGCTTCTGACCAGAATAAGCAGCAACAGCTAAAGAGAGTGACCTTCTCCAAGTCCATGCTTTTATAGATTTCCTTCTCTGTGCCTCTGCCTCATACTGACATCATCTGTATGCTGATAGTCTCAAACTCCAGTTGGGATCACAACACATAAGGTAGTGGAGGACTAAAAGGAAACTTTAAACATCTAACAAAGTAAATTATATTGACAAAATACTGTCTTTTAGTAATCATATCAGCTTACTTGATTTTACTCAGATCTGAATAATAACTCCTGGTGTTGCATTGGGAGAAGGCTTAGGTGGATGTTTTTCATTACAGAGAAAACTAATA